>NW_008579521.1:6841-12360 GCF_000257125.1 Entamoeba nuttalli P19 | reverse complement strand
GAAGTTCAAATACACCCTTCTCAATTTGAATTAAATCTATTTGTGGATATTCTATTAATAGACCTTTTTTCTTTTCGTCTCATCCACTTATCTATTTTCTTTCATTAATTACACGCAATAAGGTTCTTTGTTGAAACAACATAATTATTTTCTTACTTGAACTTGTATTGCAAAATAATCATTCTAACAATTAAACTAAGAGTGTTAAGATATTTTATAAAAACTATTATATCAAACAGTATATTCTATTAGTCTAAATTTGTTAAAAATTTATTGTTGCTATCTTCAATCAAGAATAATAACAAAGTTTCTCTTGAAACTTTTAATAGTAAATAAAGTGAATAATGTTATATTATATAAATTTTTAAATTATTACTATTTATATAGGATGAACTAAGTTATAAAAATAAATATAACCAATAATTAAGTATATTATTTATTGACAATGGTATTATTATTACCACCAATTTTTATATTATTTCTGCTAATAATTTTATTGAGTTTAAAGAAACTTCAATATATTATTGAAGTTCTTTAACTACTATTACTATTATCATGCAAGTAAAGTACTTTTATTAATTAATTACTCGATTATATCTATCTATTTTTTACGACAGTTATTGGATAATGTTAATTGACTTTTGCTTTCAGTAATTTTACCCTTTATATTATAGTATATATTTATTACTAATAATCACTTTTTTAAATAAATGTTGTATTTCGCATTCCATCAAAATTAAAATATTTATTATTTTAGGATATAAAAGTGTAGAACTAAAAAATGAGAAATGGTATATAAATATTTTAGTGTTATATGAAAATTTAATATTGTATTTTTCTTCCATAATGAATTAATACAATTTAACATATTAGTGAAATTGCATTACCACTACTTGATTTAAAAATTTATTATACATTTTATTTGATTAATAAAACTGATATTATACAATTATTATGAAATAATGAAATAACAAATAGAGGTGGATATGACTTTTTAAAGGTACTACAGTATTGTAATATTTCAGTGTATAAAATAAATAACATCATTAATTTATCTTATTAAAAAATAAAATTAAGTTATTGCAAATATTAGTTGGCAAAAATTTTTATAGAGTTCTTTTTCAAATATATTATGTTTTAACATTAAACTATTGAACAAACAAATACCTCATTCTTCTTGTTAATTATTTAATTTTTATATTTTTATTAGTTATTTAACTAATTATTTAATAAATTTAATTTATAATTCACACCAAAAACATTACGAAGTTTTTATGTCTTTTGATGAATATGGATTAATCATATTTTCTTTTAGTTTTTCAGTTGTAATATTAACACGTGTCAATATCAGCAATTTTCTTTTAATTCAAATATTCCTATGCATCATTTATTATTAAACTTTTATATTTAAACGTTATTTATTCAATGAGTTTGATATTATTTATGTTACATGTTTTATTCATTTTTATCTTATTGTTTATTTAAAACAACATTGTATTAAACTTAACAGTATTTATATAGTTTATTGGATTAACACAAGTTTCATTATATTATATTGTACAGTACTTAAACAAAATATGCGTTATATACAACTATGTTATATGATACTTCTTTAATCATGTATAATCAAAATTAAAATATTTATAAATCAATCAGGAGTTACTTTTTAAAGATGAGAGAAATTAGCTTATGGTATAGCATATTGATTAATTAAAACAATAAACTTTAGTCAAGGCTTTAATTTGGCAAGAGGATATAACTAAAAAAGAAAGAAATATTGTGATACTATTTTAGAACTACACAAAAATTTTAATTGAGAACAATACATATCACTTACTAAGAAGGAATTTTCTTGACTTGATTTAGTAATAAAAAAAGCAATACCAAAAGTTTTATTTCTTAGAGATAATTAAAAAATTAATAAGTCAAGTTATTTATAAAAATAAATTATTAGTAGCTATTTTACTGACTAACGATGGTTGGTAATACCATAAATTTGTTTATTTCCTTGGCATTGGATTTTGATTCTTTTTTATTCTTTTTATTTTTACCTCAAACAATCCAATTAACAAATAATTTAAAAAATAGTTTTTAAAATAAACACAAAACAAAAAGCGATAAGTTTTTATAGTCATCGTACTTACACGTAATGCTTTAACTGATCGTTAAGAATTAATAGAACGCATACTTATTTTGGAAAAATAACATTTATATTGTTTTACTTTATTTTTATTATGTATTTGCGATAGTTTGAAAACATTTACGATATAAAAATATAATTTTAATGTAGTTACATCCTAACATAAAAAACTTACTGAAATTTAGTTATAAATAAAACATGCTTGCTTTTCTTATAAATTAATTTCATGTAGTACATGAATTAATTTCAGCAAACAAATGGATGTGAGTAGCAGTTGAAAGGATAAGAGACAGAGAATTTGCTTTTTTCTACAGGAGTGAAGACACAATAAGATGATCTAGTACTAAAGGCACATACTTCCAGTTTATCTATTGATACTGAAGAGTAGTTAGTACTTCCTTGTTTCTTTTGGACATGATTAATTAATTGTTTGAGAAAAAATTCTTCTTCTTTAATTACAATTTTTCTACCATTTGGAGTAATTGCGGAATCCCATACATAGAAGTGTATTACTTTTAATGATTCTTTTAAAGCATTTATTCCTAGTTGTAATGAATATCCTTTACTTAATAAAATCCAAGCAAGTGCATTGGAAAAGGAAGCTTCTCTATTTCTACATTCGTTTATTTGAGAAGACTTAGACGGAAACCTATCATAAGGAAGGTACGACTCATCATATATTTCATTTTTTAGCATTGACTTTGTTATAGTAACAACCCTTTCTTTCCTCAGTTTAGCATCATTAACAAGTGCATGAAGGTTTAAACAAAGGAGCTGTGAAAATTTAGAAAACGATGCTGAGTCATATTTTGTTTCTTTCATAACAAGCTTTTTCCCAACAAGTACTTTCAGTGCATAATTACTTTGCTTTGACTTTGAAAAAGTCATCCTCCCACCTTCATTAACAATCAATGATACAAGAAGTGCTGTGGATAATGCTTTTTTTGATCTAGACAGTGCTCTACTAATGATGCAGCTCATTCTAATTAATAATTCTTTTTTTTAAGTTTTTATTTCGTAGTATGAGAAATAGTTTATTCGTTTCTTTTGGAAGTATCTTCAAAAAATAAGAGAAAAGTTATTATATTCTTAAATTCTTTCACTTGAATTAATTTCCTATTTTGAAACGCCTCACAAACTATTTGTGGAATGGAGTTTTAGGTTGTTGAAGATTCAAAATTAAGTACTATATTTGCCATCACTTAGTTTGTTCATCAAAAACATAAATAATAGTTTTAAATTGCTTCATTTTCATCACCTTCTAGAGACCTCTTTCTTTGTTTTTCAGCTCATGTATTATTCGTAATGTTGTTTTAGTTTTCTTTTCATGAAAAAGTTCTCAAACAAATAGAAAATTGAAAGATATAAAAATGAGGTAAACTAAAAGTAATACAATAAATTATTAATAATAGAATATTGTTATAGTTTTTGGATTATGAATGAAACAAGTATCTTTTATTGAATTATAAAAAAATAAGAAGATGGATATTATAATAAAATAAATTAAATACTATTATTAAATAGAATATTAATTTATAAATTCATTTATTTGATCTAATTAATCTTAGAAAATATTGACTATCTTAAAGTATCTTTATTCCGTTTATCTACAGTTTTTATATAGCCATAACCCCCTCTTAATTCTTGTCTTAATGTTATAATGTTATTTTCATTTAGACATCTTCTTCTAAACGTTCTTTATTTTCTTTTCTTTCTTTTTTCGTTTATTCTATTTCTTTTTTAATAAATCATGATAGTTTCATATTCAATATACTTTTATAATACTTTTTCTGAGTTAAATCATATTATTAAATTTTTTCTATTTGGAATTTCTGTTTGAAGTTTTATGTTTTTCTCCTTATTAATTACAAGTTAATTAATCATCATGTAATTTGTTTCTATTAAATTATCAAAGAGTATTTGTCCTGAACGTATGAAAAAAGAATTAATTAATATAGGTTATTTAGTGACTTGTTCCGTTCAAAATTGTTCATTGTCATTGAGTATTTTTGGTGATGCCATAAAACCAATTATCTCTTCTTCTTTTTTTTTCCTTATAGTGAGATTTAATAAGAGGGATGTTGGTTACAATGTAAATATCTTTGTGGAAGTTTTTTACTTTTCTTTTTGAACACATAATAATAAATTAAATTACCACCACCAGAGGATCTTATCTTTTCGTTATATGTCTTATTCTCAAACAATTTTCTTCTTGAAAAAGAGTTAGGATAAATTAAATGGGGTCATGTCTTTAATTAGTTTTATACCAACAAACCTCTTTTATTTTGTCTCTTATTTAGAAAAAAATAATGGAAGAATATTTTTTTTAAGGAAAAGGCAATAGGAGTGTTTGTTATTACTTTTTATTTGGTAGAAATTTTCATAAGCTCATTATAGAATTAACTATTATCCTTTTTATTTTTTGATTATAACTAATAAATTCAAGTTCATATGAAATTTAAACGAATAATGTTTGAGTTAATTGGGTTATGTAATATTTTCAATTTAAAATATTCAAAAATTTTAAAAAGTAAGAAATCTTTTAAATTAGTTTTAAAGATATATATAAAGAACCTATTTTCAGTATATATAAAACTTTATTCCTTATGAAAATAAATAAGAGTTATAGTATTTTAGTTTCTTGTTAAGAAAAATAAAGTAGTAAGACATCCTCTTATTATCAATTTTTTCTATTAATGACTAATTTGTGTTATCCTTTGAAATATTAATAAAAGTATTTTTCATTATGTGTTGGTTCTAATTGTCTAATGAGTTATAGTTTTTTTTTACAATCTTTATTCAAAAAGATAGTAATTATTAAATTATATAGTTTTTAATTGAATCTAAAAATTCTTCCAAACTCTTAGGAATTTTAGTATTTTGCTTATTTCAGGAATGTTTATTCTTGATAGTTGCAGTGTTAGAGATAGTATTAATGAGTGAAACTTAGGTAGTGATTATTATTAAAAAACTTGTTAAAAATCATAAAGTTATTTGGTTTGTTTGTAAAACGACTGCACTACTCATTTAACTTTTTCTCTGTCCACAAGAAAACAAGTCTGTCGTGTCAAAGTTGATGTTTAAACTATTCTCAGATAACTACTTATTTTTGTTGGTAATCAACTCAAAAATTTGTTTTTCTTCTTTTCATAATATGAGAATGAGATATTTAATGGTGTGCATTAGCACCACTCTTTAATATTTATAAACATTCTTTGTATTAGGTTGTGACAACTTAACATATAGTAATATGAAAATTGGTAATTCGTAAATACAACACTGGTTATTGTTATTGTTTTTGAACCATATTTATATGAGTATTATGTGTTTCTATGATATGAACAAATATATCATTTACATTAGTTTCATTCAATGCAGA
>NW_008579521.1:6010-6643 GCF_000257125.1 Entamoeba nuttalli P19 | reverse complement strand
CACAAGTGTCTGGATATAATGAATGTTTATCTTGTAATTCTCTCATCATTTTGTACCAAATAAACAGTTTATAGGTGATATTTTTTTATTGAAGAATAGCATTAAAACTGCTAGTTAATGTTGGGAGACAATACGTTAGATATTCTTTAGTTACACATATATTCAATAGATGCATTTTTCAATTGTATTATCATCAGCAGCATGTTTTATTTTATTCACTACAAATCATCAAGGATTAATTATTTCATTCTTTAACTATGATATTTTCACATCCTTATTTTTATCTTTTGGTCTTTCATCAATATCTTTGTTAAACAATTTAAGTTATTAATGTAAAGAAGAATGTGATGATTATTTTATTGAGTTGTTGACTCATATTAGTTCTGAATGAGAATAGAATTGTTATCATAATTGGTTTAATTACTTCATTATTGAAGAATTTGATTTATAATTTATTTATCCTTATTAAATAAACCATAATTAAACAAGTACCTATAATAACATTACAATAATTAAATGATTAATAGAAATTGTGTATGATTAGATTAACTCATAATGGTAAAGAAAAGTCCTCAGTTTAATATTAAAATTGTTATTTGTTGTATTGAATCTATGAATAGATGATAAGAGTTG
>NW_008579521.1:5928-6000 GCF_000257125.1 Entamoeba nuttalli P19 | reverse complement strand
TCAATTATTTGCTTTTTTTCGTTGCCTATTTTATTGATTAATATAGAATTACTGATTGAAATATAATCCTGG
>NW_008579521.1:607-5918 GCF_000257125.1 Entamoeba nuttalli P19 | reverse complement strand
GATATAATTTTATTGTATTATATTTTATTGATTAGTATAGAATTACTGACTGAATTATAATCATGTTAAGATAAACATTGTTGCAATAAAACCATAATTATTATAACAGTAACATTTGGTTCACAAATTAAACAAAATTTATATTTTTCTAAAGAAGCTATTTTATAACACATAAATATAACATAAATACAACTAAGAAATCATAACTAATTATAAATAATTCAAAAAGAAATGAAGTTGAGATTTAATGAAATAATAATGGTATTAATATATATTTGATAGTGGAGATATTTGTATTAATGAAGAAATTTGGATTAAAATGTTTAAATGTGATATTACACAATTTTATTTTAATCAGTTTCATCAAATCATTATTCAAGATAATTCTTTCATACTATTGAATTATTTCATAAATATAATAAATATAGTGAAATTAAAATAGAAGATATTTAAATAAATAATATAGTATGAAGTAGAGTATTAAACATAACTAAAAGAGAAAGAGGAATTGAAATAGTAAAAATATTGAATATACCCAATTAAATGGAAATACAATACCAAATGAAATTAAGTTACTTGAATGAGTATGGCTTGAAAATTATATACCATTAACAATTATTGTTATTCCATCTTGTATGAGAGAAATTGGACATGTATCTTTCAATAAATGTAATTCATTAAAATCAATTAAAATACCACCAACAATTAGTAAATTATGATATTATTACTTTGATAAACATTCATCAATAATAGGAATAATTATACCAACGTTAGTTAGTAAAATAGACTACGTATATTCAAAACAATAAATGATTAGAAATTGAGTGTTTTTTTTTCAATCGGTTGAAATGAACTAGTGATTCACCTTTTAAACAAAAAAGAAGCTTTGAAGAAAGGAAAGACTGAGCTTTGAAGTAGTTTTAATTATCATTCAAAAAAATGTAAGAAGAAAAAAAGTTGTTTTGTGTTTTAAATAACAAAAATAATCTTTTTCTCCTTTATTTCAACTTTTTTCAATAAACGAATTTTCTGAGAAGTAGAAAAGAGAAAAACTGAAGATCGGAAAATAATGGAATGAAAAAGTCAAAGACAATCAATATCTCTGAAGATAAAGAAATTCTTGACATTTTAGAATTTAGACCACCTCGTCATATCGATTTAACACAATTCCAACCAAAAATTCAGACTACACAAGACTTAAATGCTAATATTCTCCACTTACTTACTGGTGTTAGAACATCAAAAATAGATAAGTCTGAAATAAAAAAAGGGTGTGTGAGTGAAATTCCTTTACTGTCACACTCAGAAAAAGAACTTAAAAACCCTCAAGAAGAAAAGGAAGAAATTAATGAAAATACTAACCTAATAAGTAAAGAAACTGTTCCGTCTGATTACAGTTTAGTAGACATCTCTTGTATCCCAAAAGAACCCTCTCAGACTTTGTCTATGTTAAAAACAAATAAGAAGAAAGTTAAAGAGAGAAATGGGAATACCAGGTTAGAAATAGGAATGCACACAGCGATAATGCCTTCTTATCTTAGTCATATAAACAATAACAAAAAAACTAAAACAAAGCCATTAATGATTGGAGTTCAACAACTTCTAAAGAAACCTTCAACACCAACAAAAAAGAGACTTACTGAAACAACACATATACAAACAATGAACAGGTTAGAAAAAAGGAAGTCATTAGAAATTAAACATAAGACAAATGAACAAATAAAACGAACTGAACATGTTCTAAAAGAAACACATAAAACAATTGCAGACACTCAATCATTAATAAAAAAGATAGAACGTCAAACCACTACAACAAAAGACATTAAAGATTTTAAAGAACGAAATGCTGCTAATAGAGCAATTAAATTAAGAGCAGAAAAAGTTATTCGTGAAATTGATCGTAAAAGAAAGTCTTTATTAAATAAGACAGAAATAGAAACACGTGCTAAACGGATGACATTACCACAATTACCAAACTATTTGAAACAAGCTATTAAGAAGAAAAAAACAGAGGCTATTAAAAGTAAGTCACTGTAATAATCATTAATCTTTATATAAACTAGAAAATATTAATAAATTATATTAATACTATATTTTTTCTTCTTCATTTTTTAGGTGAAGAAACTAATAAAACCAAAATGCATTCAAATTCAATCCCTATTAATCCAGTCTTCATCATTAATCAACAACGCCTTCAATTGTTTGGAACTCCTCTTAAACAACATCACAAGAGAAAAGTTCCAGAAAATGTATATGAGATATCATTATTTCTTGGGATGTTAAGTAAATGGTGTAATATCACAATCGAACGGTTTAGTAAAAAGAAAGAAATTCCTTATGGATGCCCAAAAATCAGTGGAATTGATTTTGGTGATGGGGTTATTGAATTGGAAAATATAATTAATGAGAAAGTGAAAAATGAAATAAAGCCTATTGACACAAACGGAATAAGAACAAAACTTGGCTATGAAAAGATTAAGTCTTTAAGAATTCAACACACGATTGAATTATTGGAGGATTTACTTTACGAAAAAGGAATTGAAATTTCAAGAAATAAAAAAGGAATTCGATGTGTATATAGGTATGGGAAAGGATTAATTAAAACCGATGACATACATCAGAAAGAAAGGGCAATCCATTCTGCTTTAGTGCATCGGTTTCAGATGGGAATTAAACGATTAGATATCAAACGAGGAGATATTGAACTAGTTCATATTATATACTAATTTTATTTATTATAACTTTTTTCCTTTTAACATTCTTGTCTTTTCATTTAACAAAACAAAATGAATATTGATTGTAATTTCTTAAAATTTGAATCATTTAGATTTAAATCAAGAACAATTACAAATAGTCAATTACTTTTAAGAGTCAAAAAAAAAATAAAATAAAAAAGTTGTCTTTGAAGGAATAAAAAAACAATAAATCTTATTTGATTATTTAGATCAAGAACTTGGAACTTATATTAATTAATTAAAGTTCAAGAAATGAGTGAATGGGTAAAAAAAGAATATGGGGATGTTTTTACATTCACTCATAATGAAAAATATCCTGTTCCAACTTTAAGTGACTTTATGGAATTTAAAAAAACACTTGACGATGATGAAGGATGGACTGTTGACCAAGACAAAAATGGTACTAAGGTGTTGTTCAGAGATGTTTGTTAATAACAGAAGAAATACAAAACCTAAAAAACTAATTTAATAAAGGCTGCAAATGAAAATGTATTACAAATTAAACTTAAGTCAATGGCATTACATGATATTCCTATTGATGTATTACATGATGTAATTCAAGACCCACAATTTAGAACTGAATGGGATGGTTCAATGAAAGAACAACATCTTGTTGAACAAATTGATGAAAATACAGAAATTGGTTACTATAGTGTAAAAATGCCTTTTACAGTAGCTAACCGTGATTGGGTTAATATGAGATCATGGTGGTTCAATGAAGATAAATCTTTGTATATTATTATGAATCATTCAGTAGAACATGATAAAGCACCTGTTGACAAAAATTTTGTTCGTGCTCAAAGTCTTAAAACCGGTTATATTATTGAAAAAACACCAGAGGGAACGAAACTTAGTTTCTTTAGTTGGAACTCATGGAATGGATGGATTCCTACATGGGTTGTTAACAAAGCTACTAAGAGTATGATTGGCCAAGTCATCGTTGACTTAAAAAAGGCTTGTACCAAATATCCAGAATGGAAAAAAAATCATTGTCCTGAAGAAAAGTATTGGATGAGTGAAGGCAAAGTTATTCTCGAATCAAAAAAGAAACAAGAAGAATAAACTATTCAAAAGCGATTTTCAATTGAGTTTTATTTCTTTTCTTTCCATTTCATTATGCAGAAAGATACAAACCCATCAGTCTTTCCTCTGTAAATGTTATATATCTATATCACTAACATCTAATGCTTTTGTGTTAATATAATTTTCTACTACACATTTATCTTTAAAACATTTGTCTACTGACTCTAACGATTTAATTGATGTTTAAATCTACTTGATTTATCTGGTAATTTCTATTAATATAAAGATGTTATGAATGATATATAAAAATGCTTTGATATATAAAAATACAAAACTGTAAAAGAAAGTGAGAGTGGTTTCTCTTTTTTTGTATTATATTATCATTATTCAACTAAATGCTATGACTTGAAAAAGTATTATTTTCAATGGTTTACATAAAATAAAAATAGATGATGTTGTTATTGAAAGAGGCTTTCATTTTTATTCTTCTTGACGTAAATCAAGAAGAAGAACTGTAAATACATTAATTGAATAAATAAATGATGAACAACCAATACACTCCTAACTCAAACATAAATGGTAATTTCCCAAACCAACAATCATTTAATCAGTATTATGGTCAACCCAACCAAATGACACAACCATACAACCCTGTCATTAATCAAAATGAAATAAAAATACCTCCTACTATGTTATACGCTAATCAACCTATTGGATATAGTACATATCCTTTTTATAATCAACAACCAACCCCTTCTCTCCCTCAAAAACCATTAACTTCTTCTAATGACACTTTATTAGCTCCTCCACATGACAACAACTCTATTGCTATTCCTATGACTCAAGAACAAGCACAAACACCAAAAAAGACTTGTCAACAAAAACTCATCACAGCATTTATAACCTCTTTATTTCTTTTCTTCTTCTTGGTTTTCTTTATTACCTTCTTCAGTGTTATGGGAAATATGTTTTTCCTCATGCTTTCAAACTAATTCCTCATTGAATTTGTTTTAATAAACATATTTTTTTATGATTTTTCTGTAATACTCTTTTTAAATACTTAAAAAAGATTTAATACCAACATGTATAACATTAATTGAATTAATTCATAAAACACTTTGTTTTACTTCTCTAAGGTTTGGATAAAAACTAAGTTCTGAGGACATTTCAAAACAACGTTATGCAATTCATATTTTTATTTAAAATAACAAATGGTTTGATTCATTCGTTGAGAATAAAGACAAGTTATTGACAAAGAAAATAACAAAGCAATAAAACCAATTTATCAAGTGATGTAAAACCACTTTCAAGGTTCTAAAGAAAAAAATAAAAATAAATATATTATAAACTAATACCCTAAAAAAAACACAATTTGTTCCTTTATTTGAAAATTATGAACCAAATAAGGATAACTATTCGATTTTATATGCCTCAAAAAACATTGATTCTATTCTAATAAAACATTATTAAGTGTTTCGCAAGCATAGCAAGTACTAATTTCTGTCTTTTTTCATAAGAAATACACAAAAGTATCAAAAGAATGGTCTGAATAC
>NW_008579521.1:155-397 GCF_000257125.1 Entamoeba nuttalli P19 | reverse complement strand
AAAATAGTATTAGTTTCAATTCAATCAATATCAAAGAAAATAAGCGTAAAAATACGGGATAAAATATAAAGTAATAATTTGGGTTTTCACTTCACACATTCTCTCCCTTTTTAAGAGATCTTCGTCTGTTTATTTTATTCATGTTTATTCTTATTTTATTCATATCAATTTCACTTGGTGATTATACTGCTGATAAACTCATTAATAACCAAGAACCACGAACTGCTGTTCCACATTGTGCG
>NW_008579521.1:0-145 GCF_000257125.1 Entamoeba nuttalli P19 | reverse complement strand
TTTCTGCACCAAGACAAGGATAAGAATAACACAACGAGAAAAGGAAGATTCTTTTAGGTTAATTACTTTTAATAAAAGGAAAAAAAACTATAATGAAGTTATTCAAAAAAAAAATAAAATAGTATTAGTTTCAATTCAATCAATA
>NW_008579520.1:353-479 GCF_000257125.1 Entamoeba nuttalli P19 | reverse complement strand
TAATAAATTATTCTATAAATAGAACATTGCTATTTAAATAACATATTTTATAATATCTCAGTTTTACAACTTTCAGAATCAATGACACATTTATTTTTAAAAACTGGAAATATATATATTTTCTAT
>NW_008579520.1:0-200 GCF_000257125.1 Entamoeba nuttalli P19 | reverse complement strand
CAATTAGAAATTATTGTACTTTGTACTTTTCATTAAATTTGTGTTACAAATATAGGGATCAAAGATATAAACTTATTGAATCAATAAATTTTAATATAATTTTATTTAATATTATAAAAATTGACTATATTAAAATAAATTTTAATATATTACAACTTGGTATAGTTATTATTGATTCTGAAAGTTGTAAAACTGAGATA
>NW_008579519.1:2169-2455 GCF_000257125.1 Entamoeba nuttalli P19 | reverse complement strand
TGATAATATTGTTTATTTCTATTGAAATTAATGAAAAAGTAATTATGATGATGAGTATGATTGAAGTAACGAGTAAAATGAATCATATAATTAATATCGCAATTGTTCTAGTGATAGTTATGATAATAGTCGTTATTACTGTAACAATTAGTATATCCCTATCAATATGGATAATACCTATTTTCACTCATTCTTCTATTATTTATATTTCTTTGTACTCATTCTTCTATCATTTATATTTCTTGGTTGAATGAATTTCTCTTTCTTTTTGGAATAAGTAAATAAT
>NW_008579519.1:0-2159 GCF_000257125.1 Entamoeba nuttalli P19 | reverse complement strand
AAAGAAATGAATATAAACAATGAAATTAATTCAAGAAAATAATATGTGAGTATGAAAATAAACAAATTAATAATAAAATCAAATAATAAAATAAATGATGTACTACTATTTGTAATGATAAAATAACAAGAAATAAAGATAGGATAATAAAATATAATGTAAATAAGAATGGACAAATTAAACATAAAATAATAAATGAATAATCAAATATTGGGAATAAACAATAAATAAAATATAAAATAAATATAATGAAGAAATGAAGAATAAAACAAAAGAAAATGAAATAAAAAATTCAATATCTACTTAAAGTTAGTAATTTTTACTTTATTGACATTAGATGATTTTTTATTTCTGTTGCACTTCTTCTTCTGAATGATATTGACTTATTCTATGTTTGATTTTCTTTACAAAATTCGATGATGTTATTTACTACTAACGGTAAATATAATTTGAAATGTTTTCGAAATTGAAAAAGGAATTTAACATTAGAAAGAAAAAGACAAAAGAAAGAAAATAAAATTAAAGATGATGGATTTCTGAATATACTAATGAACGAATTTCTGAAGCAGTATAATGTGGATGAAGTACTTCAAAGTCATGTAAGTTATCACTTAACAAAGTACAAATTGCATAAATGTTTGCTAAAACATGAGGTCCACAATCGAGTCCATTTGTTTGAAGGGGACAATGTGCTTTATGAAAAGCAATAGGAAAGCCAAAATAAAGAGATATTTTATTTAAAAGAACTTCTGCATGAAAAGTAGAATGAGAAGGAACACTGTCATAGTAATATCCAATTTTGGAAAGTATATCAATATAAAGAAGTGTCCAATGTGATCCATTATTTACAGTATTATTATCCGTTAAATCATTAACTGTGATAATTATGTGATGATATTCTTTTGCATTTAAATCGTTTAATAGTTGTTTTTCATCTCCCAGACTTAATAACACAAATCCTAATGGATCGATTATCAAAGTACCTTTTAATGGAAATTCCTTTTTGATGTATTCAATTTGATAACAAATCAAATTATCATTAAACCATCCATTTTTAACAAGCTTTTCATCACATGGATATAAAGTGACATCACCTATCGTAGAAATACTCATTCTTTATATAATTTTCAAAACTTCTGATTATTTGTATTATTTTTGATATTAATTTATTATTCTTTTCGTTATTAATTAAAAAAATTAGAAAATAAATTAAATGAAAATGGTGAGAATAACATCTATCATCATAGAAAAAAAAACTCAATTAAAAACATAATCAATAGTAGTTATTTAAATCAACATATTATTATTAAAAGAGTTACTATTATGATAAAGATACAAATAAGGAATATTACAGAGAAAGAATATTTTTATGTTTTACAAATCAAAATTATAGAATTTTGAATTATTAATTAAGAAGTAATTTATTGTTATAAATAACAAATAATATAAAACGGGAAAAGAAATAAATAAGAAAAGGAGAAGAAGATAATAAAAAAGAAGATGAACTAAGAAAAAAGGAAAGAAAGAATCTTGATTAAAATGACAGTAAGAATGAATGAATTTCAAGGAGTTATAAGAAAGTTAAAAGAGTGGATTCATTTAAATTATTTTGATATTATTTATAATAGTGAAATAGAAGAAGTATCATCAAGACAAATAAATTCAAAAATAATTGGAAGAAAGAATATAACAATAATTGTTAAAACAACTGAAGGATTTATTTTTGGTTCATATCATCAAAATACATTAAAAATAACAAAAAATTTATTACCAATAAGATATAAACAAAACGGTGGATATTTTTTATTTACTTTTATTAATTCTTATGGAATTGAACCACAAATATTTTATACATCTAAATATCAAGACTATATGGTACTCTATGATGATAATAGTGAAAATGGTTTAATTGGAATGTGTTCGGCTTATGATTTAAGAATTTCTAAATCATCATTTTCTTCTGAATTTTCTTTTATTTATGACACAAAATATACTTCTGATTTATTTGTTGGTAGAACAAAACCAAATACTTTTGAAATATCTAATATTGTTATTCTGCAATGGTATTAATACTAAATCTTTCTTTGTGTTATTTAATTTTGTTTTATACTTTTCTTTTTAAATAAAAAACAAAAAATTTAATAAAAAATTTAATAAAA
>NW_008579518.1:0-994 GCF_000257125.1 Entamoeba nuttalli P19 | reverse complement strand
CTTCAAGAAGAAAGAAGATATTTAAGACAATTGTTTAGAGAAAAGTTAGATATTGGAATTTGCTATGATGACGAAGGACATTTAAGTAATGAAGATATCATTGAATGACTTATTAACTCACTTTTTTATCGATTAATATTACTTTATATTATTTTTTGTAATAAAAAAGGTTATGTTTTTACAAGAAAACGAATAACTCATTTTAAACATGAAGATAAATGAATGATTTGTAAGATATAAATGATTGTTAATCATTATGGGTTATATCAATGAAATAATAATCAGAATCAATTTATTAACTATTACTTTCATATTCAGTACTAATTAGTATTACATTCTCAAATGAAATGTATTTATTTCAAAAAGAAAACTAATTGAACACAAGTATAACTATCATAATTCATTTAGAATAATTAATGTTAATATTGACAAATAGTGCAAATGACAAAATAAAAGAAGTATATAATAACACAATGATGAAATAATAAGATAATAATAAAAATGAATAAAAATAATTTGGACAATATTGAATAAGTGTTGAAGAGATTGAAATAAGAGAAATGAAGAAAATAAATAAGAATTGAAAATGAAGAGAATATATAAATCATGTTGAAAAAGAAATGATAAAAATGAATGTAATGAAATATATAATTACACAAAGTAAGAATAATTCGATTAAATTAATAAAATAATGAAATAATAAAAAGAATGAAATACATTAATAAATGAAGAGAATAACCAAAATAAAATATAAAATAAATATAATGAATGTTAATAGAATTGTTATTTATTCATTGATTATTTGATATTAATCATATCATATGTTATTAAAATGAGTAAATTATTTATTTTATTTATTATTTAGGATTTTCTTCTTGTTTTATTACTTTTATTGTCTTTTCATTCTTCTTTCTTCTTTCATTCTTCATTTTATATTTTTATTTGATTTTTAATGAATATAATCTTTCTTTATTTCTTATTTTATGAATGAATA
>NW_008579517.1:0-1695 GCF_000257125.1 Entamoeba nuttalli P19 | reverse complement strand
GTTCAATTAGAAAATGAGAATAATGATAAAATATAATATTTAATGAGAAATGAAGTATCAAAAGTTATACAAAGTATTACATTTTCAGAATAAATAAAATATCATCATCACAAATACATTTTATCATCATATTTTTTTGATGACAATGACAGTCATTGTTTTGTGATTCTATAATCAGATGAATATATTTTTATTGGCTTTTTATCTTCACAACAATTGAAACAATTTTATCAAGACTAAATATTAATTCATATTGAATATAATTACAAAATGATGTTAAACAATATGGACATTGATAATTTTATTATCATTGGTATTGATTCATTGTATATCATTTTTATATTTAATAACAAAATTATATAAAATAAGAAATTGGATTAAATGATAATTAAATCAATTATTAATAATACTAATATCTTGTTTCATATTTAATGATTTATTAATAATGACTTAGTAATTGATAATTCAGAAAATAACCATATTCATTTTTTTTAAATTCATTAAATAATATCAATTTCTTTATTTATTTTTCATTTACAATAATTTATTTAACTTCTTCTTTTCTCTTTTAATACAATTCAATGTATTTCAATGTATTATATTAAATATTAATGATAATTGATTCAATATGCAATTCGTTAAATATATAATACTTTTTTAATCATTATTTTCAATGAACATATTATTTTTGAATATTGCAATAACTAAATAAAATTTCATTTAATTTAAATGTAATATAACAGACTAATAAAATTAGTTTTAATTTATTAATTAACTCTTTAGAACAAGAATTTTTATGTTTAATGAACAAAAATATGAAGTTAAGAAAGAATAAAAATAAATAAAGATTAAAAAAAATTGAAGTGAAATATTTCATTATCATTCAAAATTACAAATAACAAATTAACTAAATATAAAAATAATAAAAAATAATTATAGCTATTTTCAAATTACAACCCACTCCTTTATACATTTTGTAAATTTTTCTACAATATTCTATTATTATTCAATATTTCATTTTACATCTCTTACCCTCTTATTTTCTCATATTTCATAACTATTCAACAAATGACATTGAAGTTTACTTTCAATAATGAATATTTTTATTTAAATTATGTTAACATTTCTTAATAAATCATTTTTGAAGTGTTTTAAATAAATAATAATGTACTAAATTATCATTTATATCATTTGAATATTAGAAATATGTTATTAATCAATTGGTGAATGAATTGTATCAATCATCAGTTAATATATTGAATAATATTGAATATGTTCTTTTCTAACTTTTTATTCATTTCTGTTTAAATTGAATGAAAGTTAATTGATTTAAATGAATGTTTTCATATCAAATAATATCATTGATTATCTCACAATATTATTTGTACTTTTATCAGAATTAAAAGAAGATGGAATGGTTGTATTTAAATGTTAATTCAATTAACCATCATAAATTTCAATTTATTAATATCATTAAAATCATTCTAATTAATTTTAAAACAATATATATTTGAAATAAAACAATTAAATATGGTAATGTTAATAATTAATGAAAGAGATAGTACAAATATTATTAGTATTAATTCATAAAGATAAAAAAATAATAAAATAATGAACAATTGATAAAAACACGAGAAGAGATATATTTTAGTGAATATAACATTGTAATAATGTTAATTCAGAGAATTTCAATGA
>NW_008579516.1:0-1349 GCF_000257125.1 Entamoeba nuttalli P19 | reverse complement strand
TTGTGAATGTCTCTTCTTGTGTTTTTATCTAGTGGTATTAAATATGGGATTATTTTCACTCAACTTATTCTTTTGATAAATTCAATGAAAATTTACTTACTAAAATCTCTTTTATAAAAGTGAGTGTATTTATTTCTTTCATTTAAATCTTTAAAACTTCCTTCTGAGAAAAGATACATAACAGGATAATTCATTTTTTTGTATATTTTTTATTACAAATAAAATTAATTTAATAAAAACTCATAAATATTCTGAAAAAAGAAGAAATGCAGAAACATTACAATCAACTCTTTTTGAAAGACTATAATAAATATTTAAAAGAAAATTAAAAGTAAACTAAATAAAAATACATATATGTGACTTTATTGTGTCTAATCATTTATGGAAGTTATTTAAACCTTATTATCTTTTTTGCTTTTCTTCTATTTTTAAAAACAAAATATATTATAGAAAAGAATATATCAAAAATTTATATAACCACAATAATTTTAATTTTATTGTTATTCCTTATTTAGGAGTCTTATTATTTATATAATTCATTTTTTTCCTTATAATTTTTATTTTGGTTTTTTGAGTTGTAACAAAGTATTTTTATATTTATAAACTTCAATTTAAAAAAAATGTTTTTATTAATAATTATTGTTGTTTGACGACAACTAAATAGACAAATAAACATCATTTAAGAAAACTTATTTTTATACAAAATAATTTATTCTTGTTGAATTAAAAAAATTATTTTGAAATAACTGAATTAATTTTTAAACGTTTCTTAATTTTTATTATTGTTTTTTATTAAAAAACAAATAAAATAATAAAACTCCTTTAATAAAAATCATTATTTACTTCAAAAATATATTATCTTAACTTCTTATTACTCTTTTCAAAACAACATGACTTTTTTTTTGTTTTGTTGTTGTTAATAAATAAAAAGTAATTTACTTATCAGTTTTTTTATTAATAAATATTATTTTAAAATCTTTTTTACATAATAACTATTAGCAACAATTCAGTTAAACAAAACGAAACTATCCCACAAATATTATAAACAAAAACGGAGTAATTGTCATATTACTTTTAAAATAAATTTACAAATTTTTAACGTTTTTATTTAAATCAACCTGTCAATAAGTTAAAAATATCTTTAGTTATTGAAACCTAAGAATATATATTAAAATACTTCTTCATTATTAACAAATAATACATTTTTCTTTTTTATTCTTTTTCGGTTTCTCTTGTGATCTAAACATTTCAAAGACACCATTAAATAATTCGGTTATCCCTTCTTTATGTAATGCAGATATTTCTATAAAAAACCTACATTTAATTCTTCTTGCCACATCATATCCTTC
>NW_008579515.1:0-345 GCF_000257125.1 Entamoeba nuttalli P19 | reverse complement strand
TTGTGTATTTATCATACTTTTTTATTTTATTTATGAGAAAAATATAATAATTTGAAATATCCTAACGATGCAAATTATTTTTCATCTTTTTCATTTTTTGTAAATTATTTAGATTCATTTTTTCTTTGTTTATTTTCGTGCCTTATAAAGAACAATACGAAATAAAAAGAAAAAGAGAGAAACACAATAATTAGAAGAAGAATATCAAATGAATAGCAAAAGCCAAAAACATAAACACACTTGATGTTCCATCAAGGTTATTATGACTATCAGAAATATCATCAGAACTAACAGTAATTTTATCATATGAATTAACAGAAGTAGTTGTATTTTTATTATCTTGTT
>NW_008579514.1:0-1746 GCF_000257125.1 Entamoeba nuttalli P19 | reverse complement strand
AGAATAAAACTAATCTAATAAATGATATGAATGTTTCATATCACAATAATAATGGAAAGCATTGAAGAAAAGAAATAAATATAAGGAATTAAAAAATAGAATAATGAAAATGGAGAAATAAAATATATAAAATAAATGGAATAATACATTGAAACAATGGAATAATAAATGAAGAAAGTATTAGATTAATAAAAAAATTAAAAATGAAAATTGACTTATTAAAGAATTTAAGATATTGTTATTGAAAACACGATGAGTGTTATTGAACGTTGGTTTTATTGTAACCAAAAATGTTCTATAGAGTTACTAGAAGAGGACTGTGAATAAGATTAATCTCAAAATAACAAAGAAGAACAGAAACAATTCTATTAACACTTAACTAAATGCTTATGGTTGATTATTTTTTATTTCTGTTGGTGATTCAATAATGTTAATTATTTATTTTAAGGAAACATTAATTTTTCCTAGCCAACCCCATTAATTAAAGACGTGAAACTAAATTATCTATTAACAAAAGTAGCTATTATTTTAACATTATTGCTTGTCAATAAATCTTAAATATATTTCGTACAACTTTAAAAGAAAAAACTACTTTATGACTTTTATCTCCATAACTCATAATCTTTGAGTCAATGTCAACTGATTCGAGGCAACAATTCCTTTCATTAATGGAGTCAACACAGTCTATTGAACAATCCATTGCTGAGAAAAAAACACTTTATTCACATGAACTTGAAGAAAAAAAAGGATTGACAGAAGTCCTTGCACAAGAACCAAACCTTAGTAATTTTAATAATTATGACATGAGTATATTTAGGCATGTAGATGATGAGGCAGAGAATAACAAAAAGACATATAACCAAATATGTCAAGAGATTTATTTGGATCAAAATGATGATTTGTTGAGAAATAACAATAATACCAATGGTTTCTCTGTATATAATACTTGTGATACGATGCCAGTTGAGGCTTATCAAGAAACAATACAACAAAACGATATTTCACAACCCATACAACAACAAAATGAATTTACACAAGCACAGATACCGTGTTATATACCTCAATATGTTAATTTACAATTTAATTCTCTTCTTAAATACATAGAATCAAGTAGATTGACTTGTTTTATTACTTTTAGTACTGAAAGAAAACAAATAGATTTGGCTCTATTGAAACAAGTTTATAGAAATAATTCCACTTTAATGATTGTTCAAATGAGGTGTGGAAATATTTTTGGTATCTTCTTCAATAATACTACTAAATCTCTCTTTAAGATCATTTCACCAGTACCTTATGAATGTGGGTTATCAACTGTTTTTCAAAACGAACCAAACTCTTATCTTCAAATTACTGATGAATATATAGACTATGACTTTATAAAAATTTATTTTAGTGGTGTTATTGAATTTAATTTTAATCCAGTGACTAAGATATGTGTAGAACCTCCTTATATGGATTATTTCTTACTTTACTCAGTTAATTAAATTTTTTTTAGTTAAAAATTATTGAAATTTAAAAGAATAATTTTATTTACTCGCTTGTAGAACCTGAACCAACGTCACTTCCACTGGCAGAACCACTTCCATTAGATGAATAAGAACTACTTGCAGACCCAGATGTACTTTCACTTGATACTGATTTTTCTCCATCATTGTCAAGAGCTTCTTCTTTCTTTGCAATATCATCAGACTCATTAACTTCAGAAGCACAGAAGATATTCTCAGTATCATCAAAAACTTTATTATT
>NW_008579513.1:0-535 GCF_000257125.1 Entamoeba nuttalli P19 | reverse complement strand
TCAAATTCTTGTCTTGTAATGGTAGGATCAAATCCATAATCATCAGTTTGTTCAGGTAATAATGTTTCTACATCCAATTCAGCATCTGTTTTACCACTTAATTCAATTTTAATTCTTTCAGCTTCTTTCTTTAATCTAACTAATTTCTTTTTATACATTAGCTTTTCTTTTCGAGCCATTCCTCGTTTCTTTTCATAATATCCCGGAATGCCTTCTTCTACTCTTTTTTTAATAACATCAATTATCACTTTATCAAATTCATTTCCTCCTAAATCTTGGTCACCTCCACTTGATTCTACTTTAATATTATTATCATTTATTATTTTACAACATGTTACATCTAATGTTCCTCCTCCAAAATCAATAACTAAAACTCTATCTCCCTTATTTAATGAATCTGGATATTCTTTTTTATATTCAGCAATAGCTGCTGTAGGTTCATTAACAAGTTCAACATTCTTAATTTCTGCTAATTTACATGCCAACAATGTTGCATCTCTTTGTCTATCCTTAAAATCAACTGGAACAGTAACAA
>NW_008579512.1:0-683 GCF_000257125.1 Entamoeba nuttalli P19 | reverse complement strand
TTTTTTTTTGAATACAACAATTCTTAAATACTGAATTTGTTAAATATTTGAATATACCTATTATTGACACATCAGATACTTGAGTCTCATGTTAATGTGAATTGAATTATTTCATGTTGTGTTTCAGAGTTGTTAGTTGTTTCATTTTTCATGTAACTATCAAAGTATAATAATGAGCGTTATCTACACAATGTATAACATTTATGATATTAAAATGGTTATAGGACTAATTTTTAATTTACTTAGTGCTTCTATGAGAAATAAGAGTCATTGCTATTACACTCATTTATTATCCATATGTGATTACAAAACAATTAGATGCATTTGTTTAATGAAAAAATAGTGAAAGATAAGATATGTTTAATACCTGTCAAAATAAAACAAATTATTTATAACAAACCAAGATGACATTTGTTATTCATAAAAATCTTCATTCTTTATCTTAAACTAAATACAAAATAACTTTCATTTATCTCTTGTTCATCCTCTACAATTTAATTCGACTAATAATTGTTTCCATTGATGTACAAATTCTTCTTTGTTTTGTTTTGACCAAACAATATTCTCAATTCTCCTCATTATTTTCTCATCACAACCCCTTCCTTTGTTAATCATTTCTTTAAGAATACAAACACACACATTTTCATCAATAATCATCATTCTTCTAATATTTTCAATCACAC
>NW_008579511.1:376-547 GCF_000257125.1 Entamoeba nuttalli P19 | reverse complement strand
TAATTACTTCATATTCAGTTTATGAAGTTGGTAAATGCTATAGAATTTCTACAACTACTTATCAATTAATTTCACGACAATATGAAGAAACCACTGCTGATGAAGGAAAATACTTCTATGGTATATTTAAAGATAAAGAATGTACAACTCCTTATGCTTCTTCTGATGTTA
>NW_008579511.1:0-293 GCF_000257125.1 Entamoeba nuttalli P19 | reverse complement strand
TAGTCAATTTGTTGATGATAAATGTGAAGAGCCAATTTCAGATGCAAAACAATTTGTATGTAATGATTCAAATGATGTTAACATATGTATTAGAAATGGTAATGACTATATAAAACCAGGAGTTGTTGTTCATGGATATCAAGGTACTTTCCATTATTCTGATAATGAGTGTAAAGAATTCACAGGATATGTAGAAAATCCAAGAAAATGTGGAGTTTGTTCACCATTAGCAATTCCAAATTCAGCAGGTGTAACTACTTACATAAAAGTCACATGTGAAAATGACTGCTAAT
>NW_008579510.1:3884-4052 GCF_000257125.1 Entamoeba nuttalli P19 | reverse complement strand
TCATGGAATACTGCTTCAATCACAACCAAATATAATCCGTAGAGCTGCTTGAAGATGAAGATGAAAAGATGGGATTAGTCTCCTTTGGTCCATGAAGAATAGAAGCTAGTTCTATTAATACTTAATTATTTGCTTTTATTTTATTTTTTTTATTCTTTCGTGTATATA
>NW_008579510.1:0-3874 GCF_000257125.1 Entamoeba nuttalli P19 | reverse complement strand
TATTGTATTTACCTTGTTTTTATTTGTTTTCTTTGTATTTTGCGTCTTCTAAACCATTTTTCATTGATATATCGTTTACCATTATTATTTCTTTGCCATTTATTGACATTGTCATTCATTCTTTTATATGACATTGAAATTGTATGTCTTGTTTGCTTTTCTTTACAAAATCCTAAGATTTTACACAATAGCCATTGCATTAAAATTTGTTGTATTTCCTGCATTTGAAAAGTATCTATCCATCATTAATAACAGATTAAAAAGAATAAAAAAAGGAAATAAATTATTTGTTTTGCATTACAAATAAACAAGGATTATATGTTGTAGGACACGTGAAATAGTCTTGAGGGATATAGTTTAATGAATGAATCATCTCTTTCTTTATCAGTGTAAATCCAACTTGAAAGGCAATTTCAAATATTTCATCTAAACTTAAATGAAGAGATGAATAACAATCATTTACCCAATGAAGAGGTCCAATATTTACCCAAATTCCTTTTGGTTTTAAAACTGATTTTATTGACTTAATATAGTTAACTATATCAAATGCAGTGTCAATAAAATAACATGTACAAACCACATCAAATTGAATTGTTGTTTTTTCACAATAACTTTCAAAATCAAAGTCACTTAGAATAATTTCTTTTAAAAGTGAGGGATCAGAATCAGGGATTGAATGTATTATTTTTAATTTAGATGAGTCAATTATATCACTTGTACAATTAATGTATGGAACAATCTTAAATTCATTTTCTTTTGCTGTTGAAATAGTATTTAATACCATTAACATAAAATGATTACATTCACATGCATAACATTTATTTCCTCGTTTTTGTAATTCATATGGTAATCTAGCTAATCCACACCCTGGTATTAATACTGTTTTTCCTGTACCAATAATATCATACAATGGACTAAATGTTTGATTCCTAATAGACTTTCCTAAACTTCCCCATTCTCTGAGTGTTTGTTCTAATATGTTTTGAATCATATCAACTTGATGTCCATTTGGTTTTATACAACAATGAAAATCAAGGGAGTTATCAATTTCTTCTTTGGTTTTGAATCTATTATTGTAAAGTGTAATTGTTTTATCAATAAACGAACGATTTACCATAACTAATTTTTGACATTCCTTTAAACGATTAATATGATTTGTTAATATTCCATCAACATTATGTTCTTCAGCAACACTAATTAAATCATCAAATATTGATTTGGAGTCTTCTATATAATTTTTAAAAGAATGATAAACTGACCAACAACAACTATCTGGTAAACCAATCATTGAATTAAGATTCTTTAGATTATTAATATTATTTTATTATAATATTTTATAATATAATAATTTTATTTACTTATCATTGAGGAATTAATCTACAATCTCATGAAAAACTGATGAAAGATAAATGAAAAGATCATGTGCTCCATCCCAGAAGAAACTCTTAAGTCAAAAACCATTACATCCACCTGAACAAAAAGAAGAAAATCAAAAGAAAAACCCAAAAGTTTTACTTAAAGTTATTACTCAAGAAAAAAAGAAAATTGATATTATTAAGGTGTTTAAAATCATATGGGCAAAAAATTCACCTAAAAAACAAAAGACATTTAATGATGGATTTATCGTAGTTAATTCAAATAATATTGGACTTATTCACGATGAAGAAGATAAAGTCATTGGAAAAGTTAATAATATAATGAAAGAAATTAGTCCAGAAACTATTGGAGGAGATTCTATTATTCTTGCTGGAAAAGTTATTGAAATAGAAGAAGAAGTTCCAGTTGAACAATATCTTTCAGGAAAATTATTTCTTCATGAAACAGCAATAACTATAACTCAACCAAAATTTGAATTAAAAAAAACAGCATTAGGAAATGGTCTAATAAAAAAGAAAAAAGTTTCATTATATAATAAAGAAAATCCATTTGCATATTGTATTGATGATAAAAAAGAACCAGCAATTTTAATTGATCCATATATTGGAAAATTTTTAAGACCACATCAAATTGAAGGAGTTAAATTTATGTATCATTGTATTATGAGAGGAGGAGAATGTGGATGTATACTTGCAGATGAAATGGGACTTGGAAAAACACTTCAAACAATTACATTAATATGGACGGTATATAAACAATGTAATATTAAAAAAATAGTTATTGTTTGTCCTCAAAGTTTAATTGGGAATTGGGAAAAAGAATTTAAAAAATGGTTAGGAGTAGAAAGAATTCCTGTTCAAACAGGAAGTAGTGATAGTTCAATGAAAGAGAAAGTAAATGATTTTATAAGAGATTATATTCCAGTATTAATTATTAGTTATGAACAAGTTAGAAGTCATGTAGAAACACTTAAAAAAACAAAAATTGGATTAATTGTATGTGATGAAGGACATAGAATTAAAAATTTAATGAGTAAAACAAATTCTTCATTAAAAGCACTTGGAGGATCACGACATATTATATTAAGTGGTACTCCTGTACAAAATGGTTTAGAAGACTTTTATTCATTGATTGAATTTTGTTCACCTGGATGTCTTGGAACATTATCATCATTTAAAAGAGTTTTTGCTATTCCTATTCAAAAAGCACAAGATGGAAATGCTTCAATTGAAGAAATACAATTAGGAACAGAAAGAGCAAAAGAATTAACAAATAAATTAAATGATTATGTTCTTAGAAGAACATCTCAAGTTAATGAAAAATATCTTCCTGATAAAACAGAAATTGTTTTATTTATAAAACCAAGTTATTTACAAATCAAATTATATAAAATTATGTTAAAAGAATTAGAAAAAAAGAAATTAGATCAATGTAGTGCTTTAAAATATATTCAATTATTTACTAAATTATGTAATCATCCTTCTTTAATTTCAAAATATTTAACAGAAGAAAAAATTTCATTAAATGAAAATGATGAAAAATGTATTAAAGGAATTTCATTAAATGAAGAAAGTTCAAATAAATTTAATATAACAATTCAATTTATTAAAGAAATTCTAATAAAATCAAAAGAAAAAGTAGTATTAGTATCAAATTATACAAAAACATTAGATTTATTTGAAATATATTTTAAACAAGAAGAAGAAAATAAACAAAAGAAAATATTTAATTATTTAAGATTAGATGGTAAAACTTCTCAAAAACAACGAGATATTATTGTTGAAAAAATTAATGATAAAAGTTCTAATTATAATATATTATTATTATCTAGTAAAGCTGGTGGTGTTGGATTAAATCTTATTGGATGTTCACGTCTTATTTTATTTGACCCTGATTGGAATCCAGCAAAAGATAAACAAGCAATGGCTAGAATATGGAGAGATGGTCAACAAAAAAAAGCTATGATTTATAGAATGCTTTGTACTGGAACTATTGAAGAAAAAATTTATCAAAGACAATTACAAAAAAATCAAATTAGTGAAAGTATTATTGAAGAACATTTAGAAATGGGTAAAAGTCTCAGTGTAGAACAATTAATGAAAATATTTGAATTAAATACAAATACAATTTGTGATACTCATGACCTTTTACAATGTGACTGTTGTAATGGTGGTTATAAAACAGAAGAAGATACTCTTCATTTAATACCAAAAATGAAAGAAGAAATTAAATCAATTGATCCATTAATTAGTACAATTGAAGGAATAAATAAAATGGTATCAATGCTTTTTGTGAATGAATTTCATAATAAACAGAAAATGAAATAATTGAATATTTGTTATTTATATTAGTCAAAAAATATTACTAAATATTATTAATTATTTATTAATAATAAAATAAATAAGTGAAGAACTAAAAAAAAAAGTAAAGGGTTTCTAACAATTTGTGTAAATTGAGAAACATGTCCAAGTGTAGACTCCACGTTAATGCTGTTTTC
>NW_008579509.1:0-211 GCF_000257125.1 Entamoeba nuttalli P19 | reverse complement strand
TATATCTTTATATTCTTTTTTCTATTATTTACTTTTTTCGTTGCAGAAATAAACGATATCATAATAAAAATAAGTGTCACAATAAAATACATTGAATATACAAATAAATATCAAAATAAAAAACAAAATCAAATTAGAAATAAATGAAATGATAGGAATAATTAAATGAAATTACAATTAAATGAAATGAAAATAAATGAATTACAAATGA
>NW_008579508.1:0-264 GCF_000257125.1 Entamoeba nuttalli P19 | reverse complement strand
GTCCATTCTTCTAGTTGTTGAATTTCTTCTATTTGTAGAATTTCTTCCATTCTTTGCAACATCTCTTCTTGTCTCTTCTTTCCTTTCTAAATAATCACTATATTGCTTTTCCCATTTTTCTTTCTTTTTATTAAAGTCTTCTATGATTGTATCTCTTTTTTCTGGTGTTTTGATTAGTTTCTCTCTCATTTTCATTTCTTCAGTTGAAATGATTTTATATATTAGTTCATTCCTTGTTTTACCTAGTGTTTCTTCATCTGATTT
>NW_008579507.1:342-1534 GCF_000257125.1 Entamoeba nuttalli P19 | reverse complement strand
ACACAAACAACATTGAACATATTAATAGGATATGTCATTAATTTGATGTGATTATATCTCATCATTCACTTTATCTTATTTGTAATGTCTTATTATTCACTTCAACTTGTTTCACTTCTTTATGTTTTATTTTTCTTTCTTTTTTATCATGTTTACTTCATCAGTTAATTCAGCAGATAATTTCTTTGAATAAGTGAAGTATTACCAATTTTTCTTTATAAGGTATGACTATAATATTGTCAGCCATGGTGATAAAAAAGAATAAAGATGATTGAATTAAATATTGTTAATGACATTACTTGTTGTTATTTGTGTTTTGAATAATATTCGTCAATAAGAGATATAAAAGAGACGATAATAATTCAAATGATGATTATTGTTTCAAGAAAAACAATTTTTTCTTATTTTTGTCATTTTTATTAAGTTCTTATATTAAGTTCGCCTTTAAATTATTAATAGAAAATCTATTTTTATAAATTAATATAAATAGAAAATACCAAATAAAATATTTGACAAACTAATTTTATTTCAATTATATTTTATTCTTTCATTCATTTTAAATACCATTTTTATCTTTTATTTACCATTTTATTATAGTTTAAAATACTATAAATAATAATAATTATTTTATTACATAATTAATGATATTTCATTCGATATTCTCAATTTAAACACTTCAATCATCATTTCAATTCAACATATTGATTAGTTAATAACAACACACAATAACAAAAGAAAATATCATCAATAAAAAGTAAATAATTAAAAAAGAATAGAAATAGTTTCTATTGTTGGTTGATATGAAGAATTTAATTTCATCTTTGTTGTTAATTAATCTTATGAGTATGTTTTGTTTTAATAGAAATAATGTTCCATAACATTCATTATGTTTTTTTACTTCTTTTACAGTGTCATTTTCATTTTTTAATTCTTTAATTAGTCTAATATTTTCTGAATTGACTAATTTCATTGACTGAAATTATTTTTTGGTATATTTTATCATATCATCCTACTTTCCCCATTTATTCTATTTCTTATTGTTTAGTGTTTATTTCTTTTATTCAAATATCTTTCATTATAATATTTATTTCAAATTCATTTCATTTATTATTCTATTTCTTGTTTTGTTGTGTTTTCTTTCTTTATTTCTTTTTTTCTTCTTCATTTTCTTCTTTAACTTCATTCCTTTTTC
>NW_008579507.1:246-332 GCF_000257125.1 Entamoeba nuttalli P19 | reverse complement strand
ATTTCTTGTTTTGTTGTGTTTTCTTTCTTTCTTCTTTTCTTTTCTTTTCTTCTTTATTTTCTTCTTTAACTTCATTCCTTATCTTT
>NW_008579507.1:0-236 GCF_000257125.1 Entamoeba nuttalli P19 | reverse complement strand
GTGTCATTTTCATTTTTTAATTCTTTAATTGGTCTAATATTTTCTGAATTGACTAATTCATTGACTGAAATTATTGTTTTGGTATATTTTATCATATCACCACACTTTCCCCATTTATTCTATTTCTTATTTTTTAGTGTTTATTTCTTTTATTCAAATATCCTTCATTATAATATTTATTTCAAATTCATTTCATTTATTATTCTATTTCTTGTTTTGTTGTGTTTTCTTTCTTT
>NW_008579506.1:0-3498 GCF_000257125.1 Entamoeba nuttalli P19 | reverse complement strand
TTATTTCATGTTGTATAAATGTTTTAATATTTAATGTTTAATTGGTATAATTTGTGTTTGATTTGAGTTTATTCAATGATTTGAAAATATTAATGCAAATAATATAAGATGAAATGGTTATATTATGATATTTTACAATGATAAATAATAATGAAATTAATAAAATCAACTTCAATTACAATGATTATTACATTTTATTACCATTAATGTATTTGTTTAAGAGAATAAATAGAATACACGTCAAAATCGTATTATCAGATTACGCAATGTGAAAAGAATAAAAGTATTTGAAAATAAAAGAAATAGATCGATGTGAGAATTAACTTATAAGAATAAAATAAATGATTTGCTGTTGTCAAAACAGATTATGTGTTAATTTAAACGATTAAAGAATAAAATACATATATTATTTTGTTATTTTTACATCACTTCTCAGTTATACATTTTATTTATTCATTAATACTCTGACTATTTTTAAATTAAACTAATATTTGTTTCATATCTCATTGATTTTAATTTGTTGAATTATTGTCTTACTTTGATATTTTCGATTTTTACCACTTGAACTATTAATTTGTTTTGTGAGTTTCGATAAAATTATATTATTTATAGGTTATTTCAGAAAGTAAATACAACAAAAACAAGAATGTTTTAAATTTGAAGAATAGAAAAATAAATATGAATAATATCAAATAATGTGAATAACAACATCAACAAATAAAATATATTTTGAAAAAAAAAACAGAATAAATAATCAAACAAATAGAAAAAGATAGACAGAAAAAGAAGAATCAATAAATTATTTGATTCAGATAATGATGCACATGATAAAGATTACATATAATAATTAATAATGATGAATCAGAATGAAATGAAAATGGAGGATAGTTTAATTCTAGAATTGATAAAGTATGATGTTTGTGTTTTATAAATGAACAACAAACATTTTTATTTTCATTAGAAACAAAATGAAAAATATAATGAATGATGAATTTTGATATTAAACAACAATATACATTTAAAAGATTTATTCAATCAAGTGTTTGATTGTTAGAAATTTGATGTGGTGTTTGTGTTTATAATAGTGATATAAAACAAGTTTATATGTTGATTTAAAATAATCTTGACATAAAGCAAAACCAAATTCACAATGTAAAAATAGAGATTCACAAAAAAAACAAATAAGGATAATTAAAATGATTTAATTTCATTTGTTTAACATTAAAAATAAATGAAATATAATTGAATAATCATTTATTAAATAATAGAAAGAATAAAGAAAATTGATAATTTAATTTTTGAGTTAACTTTATTTGAATGAATAAAATAGTTTGTGTTCATTTAATCAATCAATAATAATAGAACTAAAGTGAAATATCAATAAAAATGAAAAATAAGTTAAGTAATAAAATAATAATTCATAATAATGAATATGATAAAATTTGGTTGGTATAATAAAATAGAACTGAAATAAAATATTTATTTTGATGTCATTCATTTTAATTTGTTATTTTATGTTATTATTATTTTGAATGGTAATGAATTATTTCATTTCAATATTTTTTATTTTTATTGATTTTTATTCTTTCTCATTTTTATATTTTCATTCATTAAACACAATATTCTTGTTATAAAGAGTTAATTAATAAATTAAATTTATTTTTATCATTTTACTATATTACATTTAAATGAAATGAAATACTGTTATTCATTAATTATTAATTATTGTAATGAATAAACAAAATAATATGTTCATTGAAAATAATGAATGAACAACTAAATATATGATAAATGAATTAAATATTAAATCATTTATTATTAATATTTCATATAACACATTGAAATAAATTGAATAGTATTAAAACAGAAAAGATGAAGACAAGTGAATCATTATAAATAAGAAATAAATAGAGAAATAAATAAATTGCATTCAATGAATTTAATAAATGAATATTGATATTTTCTAAATTATCAATTCATAAGTCATTAATATTGAATTATTGAATATTAAACCTGATATTGACATTATTAATAATTTATTTAATTATAATTTAATATAATTTAATATTTTATATATTATTAATATCAAATAATATACAATGAATCAATCTCTATTATATTGAAATTATCCATACTAATATTCTTTATCATTAATTGTAATTATGTTCGACATAAATTAATAATTAGTGCTGATGAAATATATTTTAATAAGTTTGAAGATAAAAAGTCAATAAAAGTGTATTTATCTGAATATTTCACAAAATAATGAATATCATCATCACCAAAAATATGATACTGAAATGTCTTCATGATTATAATAATTTTATTTATTCATATATTTTTAATACATCGTATAGAGTTTTAAACTTAATTTCTCTTTCAATATCATAATTTATCATTATATTCCATTTCTAATTGAACAACAATCATACTATTGATTATATTCGTTGTTTAATATTAAATAAAAACACTCATACATGATTAACAAATGAATCAATTGTTTTTATTATAATAACTCAAAAAACAGTAATAACAGTTGTTATTTTTTGAATGAAATATTGATATTTCATTATTTAATGTTTATTGATCACAATATTAATATGCATTATTATATCATATATTTTGTTCAATAATTTAATTTAGTATTATTTATTAAATTGATAATTAAATCAGAATGAAATTATGAATTTAATTAATGGAATATAATCTCATCATTCATCATTTACAAATGTAAATCCTTCTTGATTATGAAATAAATAAAATACATTTGAATATTAACAAATGATGTTGTACAATGTAGTTAATACAATTATCAAATCATTTGACAATTCTCATTTCAACAACTAATAAAAAAGAATAAATTAATAACTAATCATATGAAAAACAACATAAAAACAATAAATTTAAATGGTACTTATCAACCAATTAATATTTGTTAATAAACGACATCAAATAAATATACAAACTAACAAAAATAAAGAATAAGAAATAAATAATAAATGATTATGTTCACTTTATTTTATTGATTAAATGAATGTGAATATAATAATAAAACATAATGCAATAATATAAAAGAATAATAAGAACAAGAATGAGAATTACATTTTACTTTATTTAAATGAAATAAATCATTATCATGATAACATCTTTATTATTTTATTTATTATAGTCACACTGAATACAATATACTTCACGTACTACACCATAAAAATAATAATAGTAATTAAAATGAATTGAGTTTTAGTATTTTTATGTATTATTTAAAAACAAATATTAAAAATGCAAGTCTTTGAATAAATAATATAAAACAAATCATCGAAAGAATACCTATTCATAGAATAATCAAATAACATTATATAGTTTGTATTAACCTAACAAAAATACAATTATTTTATAACATATGAATATAAAACTTTGTTTTATGTTATATTATAAATTAAAAGAACAAATCAGTAGTTAATAAATAAATTAATAAAAAGTAATTAATTAAGTATTAAT
>NW_008579505.1:0-232 GCF_000257125.1 Entamoeba nuttalli P19 | reverse complement strand
TCATATGGAGGTTTTTTATATTGATTATTATTATTTGTTATTTATTCTTCTTTCTACTTTATTAATATGAATTTAGATTATTTATTTATGAAAATCAATTTATAATGAATATTTTCATTCAATGATATTTATTGATATTATTTTATCATTTTGAATTATCATAATTGAAAATATTATGTATTTATTTAATAAGAAATGAAATTTATTTGTATTTCTATATTTCATTTTTATT
>NW_008579504.1:0-273 GCF_000257125.1 Entamoeba nuttalli P19 | reverse complement strand
ATTATATAAAATACACAATTGAATATTATTAAATTATAACATTATAAATATATTCTATATAATGAGATACTTCAAATAAAAATAATATAGATAAATGTTATTTATGAATATATTTATTAAATGATATGTGATTAAGTGTTTTATTTGTTATAATGATAATTCGTTATGATAAAATAATAATAATCAAATATTATAATATTGAATGTCATGTTGAATAAATATCTTATTCATTGTTATTTATTCTATTGTAATGTTGACACATTAACAATACAA
>NW_008579503.1:0-251 GCF_000257125.1 Entamoeba nuttalli P19 | reverse complement strand
TTATAATTTATTTTATATTTTCATTTGATGTTTTTATAGAATTATTGTTATTGTTTTATATTCACATGTTGTTTTTAGTATATTTTCTTATTTCATTAATAAAAGATAATTCTATTTTGTTATTTTCATATTAATTCTTATTCTTTATAATATACAGTGTTTATCAATAAACAATATATTGAATTATATTCATTTATATCATTAGAAAATATTCTAATTGGTAATTTATTTCAATTTAATAATTGACAAGA
>NW_008579502.1:4680-7627 GCF_000257125.1 Entamoeba nuttalli P19 | reverse complement strand
TTATTGTATGACATTGAATTTCTATGACTTATTTTCTTTACAATACCCAAAAAGTTTACACAATAGCCATGGCATTAAAATTTGTTGCACTTTCTGTAATGGAAAATATCTCTTGAAGTAATATAAAAATAGAAATGTCAATAATTCATGAAGAATAAATAGAAAAAGAAGAAAGGAAGAAAATATAGAATAAGATATATCAAGATAAATAACACAAAAAGAGAATTATTAAACAATGAAACAAAACAACAAATAGGAAATATTCTCAAATAACACAAATTAATTATTATTTAATTCATAATCAGATAAAAATGAATTGAGTAATGAATTAAATTCAATTGTATGTTTTATTTATTACAAAATAAAAAATGGTACAAAAATAAAATGACGATAAAATAAATTTGAATATTTTTGTAATTTTTACAAAAATGAGATTTTTTAGTTATTAAAAACTTAATATGGTATTGGTTCCTAAATATATTTAATTAATGGTATTTCTTGATTCTCATCAACTATTCAATTAAATAGAAGAGACGATATTTACTATTTTTGTATAAGAGCAAGATAAAATCATAAAAAATAAATCATTTTATTTAATATGAATCATATAGAATAAAAATGATTAGAAAAAGATTTTTGAATAATGGTTCTACTCAAAATCTTTTTTTGTATGATTTATAAATATTCATAATTGAAGCAGATGTTTATTATATAGAAAAGTTTTGAATATTTTATCATTTCATCAACAAATTGGTAATATTGATGATAAACAACAAAAAGACATAAAAGAAATAAATGGTAATGAATAGAATAAAAATAAATATGTGATTATGGGATAGATATATATTTAAGGAAGCAACTTAATAATTATTCAATCAATGTTTATATTTATAGTATTTGTTGTACTTACTATTGCAACCCAAACAAATAAATATTTAAAAAGTGAAACTGTATCAACACTAGAAGATGCAAAACTACCAATACCAAAAGTTGAAGAATCACCATCAGCACCAGGAAAAGTTATAACACCATCAGGAGGAGAAACAAACACTATAACACCAGGAGCACCAGCAACCGTATCAACATCAACAGAATCATCCCACTCACAAAAAGGAGTAGAAACAACAAAAGGACCATCACCGCAAGCAGATTCAACACATACTGGAGGAGAATCAGCACAAGCATCACCAGTGAAAGACACACCACCAGAACCAGAAAAATCAAAAGAACAAACACGTGACGGGGCAAGCTCATCACAAACACAAACGTCACAACCAGGTTCAACAGGAGAATCAACCCAACCATTACCAACAGGTGCACAACAACCAAGTGTACCACAAACACAAAACACTGTACCAAATCAATCAGGTTCATCACAATCAACAGATACAGCATCAACACAGAAAACAAATGAACCAACACAACCAAAAAATACAGAGTCAAATTCAGCACCACAACCACAATCAAAAGATGAAGTACACAAACCTACAGGGTCATCTGAATCAACAACAGACTCTGCTCCAAATACAACACCAGGAAAAGAAAAGTCTCCATCAGGAGAATCAGTGCCAAATTCACAAACAACCCCATCTTCAGGGACGTCAGGACAAACAAATACAGTACCAAATCAAGCAGAAACATCACCATCATCAGACACAACTACATCACAAAACAAACCACAAACATCACCTCAAGACACAACACCATCAGTACCACCAGTACCAACACCATCAGACAAATCACAAAATGGATCACCATCATCACCGGATGCAACACCAGCAGAATCAAATAAAACTTCTGATAATTCAACAGATAAAAAATCACCAGAATTATCAAATAAAAATGAAACAACCAATGGAACAGGAAGTGATAAAATGAATAAACCAGATGATAATGTAAATGAAACAACCAATCTTAATGGCATATCTTGCACTTTTATTATTCTTTCTATTGGCATTACTTTTATTTTATTCTAGATAATTCTAATTGACACTTTTTTATTGGTATAAATGAATAACAACTAATACATATAATTATATGTTTTAAAATACTTTTCATATTATTTTAAAGTGAAATTAAGTCAAAAAGTTAAATAATATAAATAAAAATAATATTAATCGATGAAAAACTAAATTAATAAACGTATTAATTCAATGAAGGACAATTAATTTAGAAAATAACATGTTTAATTCTAGTTCTTCATTAATAAAATATTTATGAAGTATGGATAAATATATTTTTATTATTTATGAATTATTCATCATAACCAAACGAAAAACAAGAAAGAGAAATAAGTGGAAATAGACATTATCATTATAAATCATGTTTGTTTTACATGTTTGATAAAACTAAATAAATAAAACTTAATGTATATTAAATACTAATATCATAAATTTTGTTATCATTTGCTTATTTCAATAAAATACTACATTTTTTATATAATATTATAATTAGTATCAATTTAATTGAATATTAACAGTATTATTTCAATTAAATTAATAAATGACAAATAATTAATATTAAATGAAATATGATGTTTTTTTCTAACCTTCAAAATAAAATAATACTAAAATAAAGATGAAAATATAAACTAGATTTAATTAAATTATCTTTAATTTGAACAACATTGTAGTTTATTTCTTGTATTTTTGTATATTAAGCCTCTTCATAATATCGAAAAGATTCTTCTGATATTGTTTCATTCTCCATAACTTTATTTTCACATCAATATTCATAAAACATCCATTTCATATGTTACTATTATTTTTGAATAGTAGATGATGTTAATTACATACAACAACGAAAAATGTAATTCCTAATTTATAAACGCATGTTGGTATTTCAATTGATTGAATATCATCACACTAACTAAAACAATCTTTAAATGATGTAACTTCTATCGGTATTGTATTTCTATATGTATTTCTATCATCTTTTGTATATATTC
>NW_008579502.1:0-4520 GCF_000257125.1 Entamoeba nuttalli P19 | reverse complement strand
TCAATGTTAGGAAACAGTTTTCTTGAATATTAATTTAATAATATTGGATTAAATTGAAATTGATCCATATTCCCTCTAAATCTTTTAACTCTCATTTCTAAATTAATAAAATCATTAATATCTTCAAAATACTTCGATACAATCATTATTTCATTATATCCTATTTTCATTCTTTCTTTATTGTTTTATTATTGTTTATTAGTTCTTCTTTTATTTTATTTTGAAATAAATCTATTATTAATAAGAGTATTTTTTATAAAAACTTTTCATCATTATTCTTATTCGTTCATTATTTCTCAATTTTATTTCTACTTTTTTAACTTTCTTTTTAATTTCAAAATGTTTATATTTTCATTTCTTAAATTGTTTCTTTTGTTTGGATTTTGTTTTGATTTAAAAAAACAAGTGTTAATGTTGATATACTGCTTATTAATCATATTTTTATTGATTTCTTTTGTTTATTGATTGAAATTAACATCATTACTGAATTTTATTTATTTCTAATTATCATTTATTTTATTTTCTATTACATTATTTTCATCATTCTTTGTTATTTGTGATATATTAATATTTTATGTTGTTTAATTTATTTTGTATGAATGAATAAATATTAATAATTCATTTCATTTCATTAACTATTAAAATGAATGTTACATTATTATTGTATTTCAAGAGAAGAATATAGAATTAAATTATATTCATAGAATTAATAAATACCAAGAATTAAAAGAAAAACTAAGACATAATAAAGAAATAATATATTTTGAAATAATACCTATAATATTATCAATAAATTAATACACAAAAAGATTCAGTAAGAAGATTAAAAACACAAAACTTACAACTAAAATTTCCCCAATAATACATAACAAACAATACTCATCAAAAATACGAAAAAATTAATGTTTTACACATTCAAATCTAATACTATAATAGAAGAAGAATTGTCTAATTCTCATATACTATTAAATAAATATAAAATAGAAGTAAAACATAAATAAAACCATTTAAAACACTTCTTCAATTCATCATAAAGTTAATGTATAATAGTTCTATTAATTATATTTCCTTTTTTATAACCCAACTTAGGATTTAGTTCATCTAACAACTTATTCAGCTATATATTTTTATTTTATATCAAAAGAGAAAATTCTATATAATGTTATTCTAATAAACTAAACATTGAATGATTTACTTAACTCAATTAATATTTTACACACTTTAAAATAAAAGAAAGGATAATGAGATACAATGAAAATAACAGAAGAAAATTGAATAAATAAAATACATGAAAAAAAAATAAAAACAATAAAAATAAACTCAAAAAAACAAACTAATAATACATTTTAAGATGCTTGACTTCTTTATTACACTCACTCATCCAGGACATATTCTTGGTGAACCTATTCAAGGATTTGTTACTGTCACTACAAATTCTCCTACCTTTATTAAAGGAATAACTGTCTTTATTGAAGGAATATTCAATACACATTATACTGAAACAATAACAACTACTGAAACAGATAATGAAGGAAAAGTGCATCAAATTACTCGTGAAGTTGAAACACCAAAAACTACAATTATTTATTCTTCACCAAAGTATCCAGTTCTTGAAGAACTCCATAACCACAATATTGCTTTAACTACTGAGTTAGCACCTGGAAGTTATAGCTATCCATTTGTTATTCAATTACCCAAAGGAATTCCATCATCAAGCTTTTTTAATGACCGTGGTGTTAATGTACAATATATGATTCATTGTGAATTAACAAAGAAAAATGGATCAAAAAGTAGATCTAATGGATTTGTAATTCCCTTGTGTGTTAATCCAGATTATCACTTACCACGACCACGTGTATTTTGTGATAATAGTAGTGGTGTAAATCTTCAATTAACACTAAGTGATGATTCTCCATCTGTTGGTGATATAGTTCAAATGACATTACAATGTACTAACCTATTACATGACCAATTAGAATTAAGAGCAAGTTTTGTTGCTACTCATAATTATAAAACTACAAATGTTAATTTCCGTTCTTCTGAATTTGTATTTCAACCTGTTTTAATACATTCAACATCAACTTTAGTTGGTACATTAACTGTTCCATTAGATCTTCCAACTACTGCACATTCTGGAGAATTTTCTATTAACACTTATATCAATATTCAGGGTAAAGCTGGTAGAAAAACTATTAACATTTTATTCCCTATTGAAATTGGATATGATATTAAAGGACCACAACTTATGACAGAACGTTCTCGTTTATTTGGTGGAAGAAGAGATTTCACTAAAACAACAGGATTTTATGGAGCTCATTTTAGAATGCCACCATCTTATCAAACAGTAGTTGATAAAACACTTGCACCTGGTATTGAACAAATATTAACTGTTGACCAACAACCATATTACGTTTCTCATTTTACAAGACAAACAAGTCTTACTCCAGACATGAATAATCCTTGTGCACTTCCATATCCAATTTATAATGCTGCTATGTTACCTCCAGGATGGTCAATTGGACAAGATTATGGAGAATGGTATTTTATTGATCACAATACCCAAACTACATCATGGATTGATCCACGTCCATTAGAACAAAGAATTATTCCACATATTATCAAAGGGAAAGAAGCAAGATTTGAAGTTGAGATTGTTAAAGCTATTGGACTTCCAGTATTAGGCTGGGGATGTCCAGATCCATATGCATGTGTTTGGGATAGCAATGAAAATTGGATTAAAACGAATAAACAAAGTAATTCATTAGATCCTGTATTTACAAAGAATAATAAAATAAGTATTATTGTTAGTAAAGAAAGAACAAATGTTGTTGTATATTTATATGATTATCATAGAATTGGATGGGATGTATTTATGGGAGCTGTTAATTTTGATTTACAATATTTCCCACCAGATGTTATTATTCAAGATTGGTACCAATTAAGTAATTTTGGAAATAAAAGTACAGCAGTAACTGGGAAAGTGTTATTAAAAGTTTGTTATAAAGTTGAACAAACAAATGAAATACCAACTGTAATAATTAATGGACATTCACCATTGTATCGTGATTATTATCCTGATACTTGTGTAGTTAGAGACCAAATTAAAAAACAAAATGAACTAAGAAAAAAGAAGAAGATGAGAGAAAATCCAATGACGGATTATGAAGGTCATATTATTTGCATGACACCATTTCTTTAATTAAAGAATATTCTGATTTATTATTTTATTTTTAAATAATAAAAAAAAAATAAATAATTATATTATTAATTATCTTTTTATTATTTTTGAAATTAATATTTTTGATGAGTTAAATTAGTTAAAAAGTATAAAAGAGACAAAAATTTGCGTGAAATTTTTTATTTTAACAATTTGTTTCAGTTCAAATCATCATATTTATTTTAATTATTCGTATTTATTTTGGTGTTGAATTATTTTAAAAATTTCTTGCAAAAAAAGAAGTAATATCTGTCTAGAATCACCTCCTGAACCTAAAATCTTAAAAATTTTGGATTTTTGTAGAGTAATTCATTAAATTTTTATATCTTTGTTTCTTTATAAATTCAGAATAGAAGTTTCTTCATATTGTTTGGTAATTCAAAAAAAAAATAAACTGATCAACGTTATTATACCCCTATTTCTTTTCTTCACTTCAATTTATTATATAATCTAGATTTCATTAAACGTATTTTTTTAGTATGAACAGAGCAATAAGAAGTTTATCGGAACAAGTGATTTGTGAATCTCTTGAAAGTGAAAGTGCATCAGAAGGATGTTTTGACGTTTTTTCAACTGCGGAAGTTGGAGAATATCAATCATTTGGTCCTTCAAAAGAATATGAATCTTCTGATGATGATGAAGAAATTAATCAATTTTTTGAAAAAGATGGACCTATTTGTTATGTTCGTCATCCTCAATGCTATAACCCACGTTATTAAACAAAGACTTGTAATGTAGTGTTAATTAAATAATTATTTTTTATTTTAATCATTTTGTTATATATAACATAATTAAAAAATAATGAGAGAGGATTAAAAATAACAAAAAATAATAAAAAGAATAGTAATAAAATAATAAAAAATCAACCCTAAAATTTAATTTTTTATGATTGAATCATCTCAAAAAGTGAAAGAACACCAACATGGCTCGAAGAACAAAGAAGGTAGGAATTGTAGGTAAATATGGAACAAGATATGGTGCTTCACTTCGTAAAGTTATTAAGAAGATTGAAATAGCCCAACATTCCAAATATGTTTGCCCATTCTGCTGCAAAGAAGCTGTCAGAAGAACTGCTTGTGGAATTTGGGAATGCAAAGGATGTGGAAAACAAATTGCTGGTGGAGCTTATACCCTTTCTACTATTTCAGGTGCTACAGTCCGAAGCACAGTTAGAAGATTGAGAGATGCTAAAAATTCCCAATAAATAATTTTGGTGTTTCAATATTTCTGAATGTTTTTTTCTTTTCTTTTTTATAAAAACAAACTTACAACTACTGATGCTGAATATCTGAAGATAGGGATT
>NW_008579501.1:522-3231 GCF_000257125.1 Entamoeba nuttalli P19 | reverse complement strand
AATCATTCTTTCTTATTTATTTTCTTTATTCATGTTTTATATTTTTGAATATTTCATTTTGTATTTTTATTGACTTTCTTCTTTTCTTCTATTTCTTCTTTCATTTTCATCTCTTTTCATATCCTTGTTCACATAAAACATTTTTTGTTATTTCAAAACTCTTTGTAATTGAATGTAAATAAATTTCGTTAATTATGAATAGTTGAAATGAAATCGTACTAAAATGGATTGGTAGACTAATCTCAATTGAATATCCATTGGTAATAAATATCCAATAGTTCCACATTGTTGGATTGTTTTGTATATTTTTGAATCGAATTTGATATCTGTAAACTCAATTTAATGAGAAATCTCAAACAAATAACCTATTAAACATTAGAAAAAATAACTAAACTCAATATAATTACAAATCAACAAAACACAGCTTGGTTTATTAGTTATTTGTTATTCTTTTTATTATTTTTATTCTTATTTTTTTAATAATGAAAATGAAGGAATAGTAAGTTTATTTTTAATCTTAATTGATGAAATGATCTGAAAATGATTTATTCTTATTTTCATATTGTTATATTTTTCAGATAAAATGATATTGAAATATTATTCATTTTCATTTATTAATCAATCTCTTTTCATTCATTTCAATTTATTCTGTTATTTCTTCACTTCTTCTTTATTATTCACATTTCTATCATTATTTTCTTTATCTTCACCAACTTTATCCAATTTTACAAAACTTCTTTCATCATTATTACTTTCTTGTTTTTTTCTGAAAACTCTCTATTATTAATTACACTTTTTCATCATCAAAAACATAAACAAACTCTACTTGTTTGAAAAGTATAACCAAATTCATTTCTTCATTCTATAATCATACTTAATCCATACTTTTCTATGTCATATCATATTGTTCAAATTCTCTGAATTATTCATTTAATCATTATTATTTATTTCTACTCCCATTTAACAAATTAAATAATGAATGATATTCCAACAAGATTATTCTTAATTGGTATTATCATTAATTATCATTAACATTTGCATGATATCATGTAACTACTTCATTAATCATACATAATTCATCACTTTTCATATGTGCATAATTTCTTTGAAAAGTTTCATTAAAATTGTATGGTGTGTTTGTTCTTCATCTTATTGATTATTTCTAATTGAGTTTGTTTGTAATATATCGAATAGAATTAATTAATCACTGTTGTTGCCTCTTATTTTTTTCAAATTACTTCTTCTAAAATAATATTTTTCATAAATCATATCAATATTTCAATCTACAATTCTTGTTTGTATTGATACATTTCTATTATTAATCTCATAACCATTTTGATTGTTGTTAAGTCATATCTAACTGTTATAATCAAAAGTAAAATACTTGTTATTTATGTTCCATTGATTATCGTAGTGTCATCAAAAACATTTGGGTATTTTATTATGAATTGTTCTAATAGATTGTTGTGTATCATTATAATCTATAAATTCAATCAACCCATTTATACTTGTTTCTTTTTCTTTCAATTTTCTGTGTTTTTGAAACAATTTCTTTTGTTATTGAAATCTTTTTTTCAATCATGTGATTATTGTCATTGCTCAATTATGAAATTATTCTGTAATATTATTTATATCTTTTTTTTATGTATTTTGAATCTATCAAATTTATCAAATATTGTTAGTTCTTTGTTTTGTTCATGTTTATCTAAGTTTTAGTTTTTTTTAAATTAATCTAAATTATGATGATTATAAAATATCTTTAAATATTCAGTAAAGATTGGATTGATTATTATTAAATAATTGAATTAAATCATTTTCAATATTAATTTATACAAAATATTCATTTAATACATAAATTACAAACGACAGTAAAGAATGAAATAAAATAATATGAAATATTTAATGATTATATTCAAATAAAAATATAAATTACAAGAATATTCATTTTCAATGTTATTAGTATGAATTATTGAAATACTAAATATTTATAATTTATTCAATCTAATTATTATGTTAATTAATCAAAATAACATAATTCAATCAATTCATTCATTAAAATAGAAGAATGGATAAAGATGAATAAAATTAATTCTTTATTTTTATCATTCAAATATCATTTTTATTCATATTATTATTCATATTTTGTTTTATTTATTGATATCATTTCTTTCTTAATGAATAAGATAATTGCTCTTCTTATTTTATTTGTGATATATTTATTGAAATTAAATATTCTTTTAATACTATATCAAATTGATATAAAATAAAATGATTAAAATAATCATTGTATTAAATACATCATTTTATTTATTATGATATGAGATAATAATCATTTTATTGCATGAAAAATATTAATTATTTTTACACCTTATTATTTTTAAAACAAATTATTCTTAAAATGTGAGTCAAAACCATGTTAATTATTAATATTTTATATATATTATTTAGTAGTACATTTTAGTTATTACTATTCCTTCTTTTTATTTCATATAGATGTGAATATTCAAATTTGAATATTTGTAATATTCTATTTTCATTAAAGATAATTCCATTTTATTATTATTGTTTTATATCAGATTGATAATTTAAGTTTTAAATATAAAATAGAATAAATTTAACATTTGTTTATTTCTTTTATAATTCATTATTATTTGATGCACTTGTTATTTGTATCACTTTTAACATAGTACAATATAATGAATGGTGGTT
>NW_008579501.1:0-512 GCF_000257125.1 Entamoeba nuttalli P19 | reverse complement strand
TTAATAGAAAATAATAAATGCAAATGAAATGATAATAATAAACATATTAATAAATAAATCAAAAAGAAAATACAAAACGGTATAAAGAATCAATTATTTATCATTTATTCAATGTGTTATTCATATTTCTATTTTAATTAATTATTTCATTAAAAATCATTGTATAATTAATAAATATTCAATTTATTTGTATTTGTTTCATAGATTGAACTAAAATAACGATAATATCAGATAATATTATTCTCAATATTATCATTTAATTATTTCTTTATTATCATTCTTAAAATAAAAGAAGATAAAATGATATTTCAATGATTAAAACAATATAGTATAATTATTTCTCTTTTTCATCATTTCATTTTCTTTCTTTTAAAATCGGCAACAAAAAAGCAAATAATAGAAAAAAGAAGAGAAAATATAAAAGAATAAAATGAAAGTAAGAAGTAGATGAAGATAAAAATAAAGAAGATAAAAAGAAAAAGAAGAATAAATAAATAAAAAGTAATTAATTA
>NW_008579500.1:468-1238 GCF_000257125.1 Entamoeba nuttalli P19 | reverse complement strand
AAGAAATAATACCAAAATTCACATATAATGCATTTGTTATTAAAGAATCAATTATGAAATTAAATAAAGTGGATAAAATGTTAAGAAAAAGAATAAAAGAATAAAATATAATAGACAAGGGAATGTGTAGCAATAGATTATATGTAAATCAAAATAAAATGAAAGATTGAATAAAGAGTATAAGAGATGAATATGGTATTGAAATAATATGAACAAATATTATTTCAATTGGAAAAGAGGATATAAAATAGGAAATATGATAAAGATAAATGAAAAAAAAGAATTGAATAATGAATAGAATGTATAAATCATGTGGAAAAAGAATAAATTGAAGAAGAATTAAAAAACATATTAGAAGAAGAAAAATAAAGATAAAAAGAAAATAATAAAATAGATAAAAGACAAGTTTCAATAAGAATATATCAATAAGTGGAGAAATAAGAAAGAAATGAGTGAAATTTTAAAATGAATTGAAGATAAAACGATAGACAAAAATAGTTAAAGTATGGAAAACAAATAATAATATAAAGATGACATATACTCAAATAAAGAAAAATCAAGAAATAATGGAATAAGGAAAGAAATTTGGACACATAAACCATAATATGCAATGTGTAATATCTGTAATAAATACCAACAATAAATCATATCATTCTCAATTGTATAATCACTAAAAAATCACAGATGAATAAACATGATAAAATAGGAGAATATATATTGAGAGGTTTAAAAATTGAATATGAAATATGTAAAGACGAAGAAATAAAAGA
>NW_008579500.1:0-358 GCF_000257125.1 Entamoeba nuttalli P19 | reverse complement strand
AAATTTCAATAAAAGAAAAGTTATTTATGTTAAATATTTAAAGAAAAGAGGCATTAATTATAGCATATGACATTAGTAAGAAATAAGAATATAAGTAAAACATTTACAAATAAGATTAATATGTATATGAAATTACAGAGCACATCAGAAAGTTAGAAAGATTAATAATAAGAGTAATAATCATTCCATTTGTAATAACAGTATGAGGATTGATAAATAAAGAATCAGTCGGAATATTAAGAAGTGAAGTAATTTAAATTCGATTTGAAATAATGGTAAAGAATGTTGTAATATCATATATGAAAGATATCATGAAATACTGGTGTGAACATTATCGAGAATACAGAGGTGTAGAATA
>NW_008579499.1:323-409 GCF_000257125.1 Entamoeba nuttalli P19 | reverse complement strand
TTTTATCTTCTATATAAGGGTTAGTTTTTTATAAATATTCACTTTTATTGATGATTTATTGTTCCAGTTCTTTGATTATTTCTTTG
>NW_008579499.1:0-200 GCF_000257125.1 Entamoeba nuttalli P19 | reverse complement strand
AAAAAGATAAGAAAAGAAAGAAGAAATAAATTATTTATTTTTATTGAAAAAAAGAAAATATTCAATAAAAGTGTCAGATTCAATGGTGAAGTGTCTAATTTAATTGTGTAAAATAATTTGTATTGTTTTATTGATGTTTATATTTTATTATTTTATGTTTATTATTTGTGTGTATAATTTCATCATAATATTTATTATAT
>NW_008579498.1:2354-2504 GCF_000257125.1 Entamoeba nuttalli P19 | reverse complement strand
GGAGAACAATCATTTGAATTTACAATTCAAATTAATAATAATGGAATGATAGATGTCCATGCTTCTGTTGTTGGGAATGATGTTAAAAAAGACATTCAAGTTAATGTTGATTTGTCTAAAAAAGAAGGAGGTGAAGTTGCCAAATTAATA
>NW_008579498.1:2179-2344 GCF_000257125.1 Entamoeba nuttalli P19 | reverse complement strand
GAAACACTTCCTACAAATGGAATTACCAAACAGTATTATACAACGAAAGATAGTCAAACATCTGCCAGTTTTAATATTTATCGAGGATGTGGTAAATACATTAGTTCTATAGGAATGGAATATATTGCCACACTTCATATTGATGGAATTCCTGAGGGAAAAGCT
>NW_008579498.1:681-2006 GCF_000257125.1 Entamoeba nuttalli P19 | reverse complement strand
ATTTCCAAAAATTTTATTAAATGAATAATTGAAATTCAACTTTATTTCTTTTTTTTTGTTGATATTTTGATATAAAACAATGATTATTTAGCAAATAATGATATAACCATAAAAAATAAAAATTTTAAAGGTTTTGATATTAAGCTTCTTTGTAACATTGACTTAGAAAATGGTTATTTGTTTCAAAGAAAGATACTTCATTTTGATTTGTTTAATGTTAATAAACATCATTTGTATCTTTTTTTATAAAAATAAAATGATAAAAAATATATGAAAAATTTGATTATTTCATTTCAACAACAACAATTTGTTTTGGAATAAAACAATGAGGATGTTGTTTTCCACAGAGTGCATTTTCTATTCCTTTATATTCAAATGTCTCTTGATAACAATATGAATTTGTTTTATTATTTTCTTTATAAACAAAAATATCACTAAGACAACCAAATATTCCACTATATCCAAATGAAAACAAACTATCATCTGTTCTTTTGAATATATAAATTGCATATTCTGAATCTTCAATTTCTTCATTCCTTTTATTCTTCCTTTTATCTTTAATGAAAATAAAAATGAATTTGGGCAATTGTTATCAATTTTAGAATGAACATATCCTCCAAAAAGATTATCTTCTGTATCTTTAATGAGAATTATTAGATTCTCTTTATTCATTAATCTTTGATCAAATACTGATGTAGTAATATTCCATCCATCAATATCTGAATCAAATAATATATCGTTTATTCTTTTTTCTATCCATTCTTCTAGTTGTTTAATAATTTTAAATGTTTCCAATGTTTTATTTCTTTGTTTAACCTTAATACCATTATCATCTAATTCTTTTGTTTTTCTTTCATCTTTCACTTTTGGAATAATTTCATATTGACCTTTAAGTTCGTTAAATTTATTATATATAAATTGAATTACATTTTCTTCTTTATTTTCATTTTCTTTTACTCCTTTCTGTCCTTCTTCTGGGAACTTTCTTTCATTTTGGTTTGATGTCATCTTCTTTCTTCTGTCTGATTTTATAGATTTGAAGTTGACATATTATATATACGACACATAAACAGTAATATAAAATCAATGAATGAATTATCAATGAATATTTGATTATTATGATGGATTTTAATAAGAAATATAATAAATAATAATACAAAGAATAAAATAATGCGTTAGGAATGAATAATATCAAAAGAGAATGAAAAAATGATGGTATTAATAATAAATTAAATTAGAAATAATAATATAATAATAATGAATTATTCATTCATAAAAAAATAAGAAAATAAATAAAGAAGAAAATCATTAAAATTAAAATAAAA
>NW_008579498.1:469-671 GCF_000257125.1 Entamoeba nuttalli P19 | reverse complement strand
TCAAAAAAGAAGATAAAAAGAAGAAATAAAATGAATTATTCATAAAATAAGAAGAAAAACTAAAGAATAAATAAAACAAATAAATTACTCAATTTTAATGATGTGATTAATATCCATTAATCAATGAATAAATGTAAGTTTTATTAACACTTAACTTTCTATTTTTTAATTACTTTATTTCTTTATGGTTATATTGTGGCAT
>NW_008579498.1:0-328 GCF_000257125.1 Entamoeba nuttalli P19 | reverse complement strand
AAAATAATTCCAGTAGTAATCTCAATTAATTGAATAATAAATAAAGAAAGTATTCGATTAATAAAAGCATTAACAAATTGATATTGACATCGTTAAAGAAATTAAAAACATTGTAATACCATGAATGATGGTCATGGAATATTGCATCAATCACAACCAAACATACTCCATAGAGCTTATTGAAGATGAAGATTTGATGGGATTAGTCTCCTTGATTCAGTAACAATAGAACCCAGTTCTATTAATACTTAATCAATTACTTTTTATTTATTTCTTTATGATTATTACATGCAACCATTTTTATCTCTTGTTTTTAAAATAATATTAA
>NW_008579497.1:0-276 GCF_000257125.1 Entamoeba nuttalli P19 | reverse complement strand
ATATTAAATATTAATAAATAATACCACAGTCATAGTCATTATTTCATTAATAATCATTAATAATAAATTTTAATAAAAATCAACTAATTAGTATTGAATGAATAATATCTCACAAAACACAACATCATAATCAGATAATAACTGATAATTCAATACTTGATTTTGTATTATTGTTTGTATGGTATTTCTGATTTTCATTCTTCATTTCTTAATAAATATAAAGAGTTAATATTGATAAAACATGACAATTCAAATCACAAAATATGAAATAATAAA
>NW_008579496.1:0-245 GCF_000257125.1 Entamoeba nuttalli P19 | reverse complement strand
AAAATACATTATTTAAACACAATTTAACTTGTGTTAAAGTGAACAAGATGAAGTTATTTAACAAATGATTTTTCTAAGAACGAAGAAACAAAAATACACGTTTTTGAACAAGAAAAATTAATTGAAAGATAGATAAATAGTTATAAATTACGTGATAAATAATTAGGTATGAAATTTAAATAATAAAATAGTAATAATATGTTCAAATAAAGATAAATAAGATTTTGTGAAATAAAAAGTTATTT
>NW_008579495.1:474-581 GCF_000257125.1 Entamoeba nuttalli P19 | reverse complement strand
AAGAAATACAAAATAAACAAATAAATGAGATGAAATAAACAGACAACAAATATACTATACCTATAAGAAGAATAAAATAAATAATACTCGAAACAATGATAATAAAA
>NW_008579495.1:180-276 GCF_000257125.1 Entamoeba nuttalli P19 | reverse complement strand
TGAATAAACCATTCTTCTTTTGTTTTATTTGTTTTATTATCTTTTCATTTTTCTTTCTATTTATTTCATCTTATTTAAATTTCAACAATTTAACTA
>NW_008579495.1:0-170 GCF_000257125.1 Entamoeba nuttalli P19 | reverse complement strand
TATACTATACCTATAAGAAGAATAAAATAATACTCGAAACAATGATAATAAACCACAAATATTTATTAAAGAATATTAATCACAATATACACCATTAAAATAAATTATTTATTTTACTTAATATTTAAATTTTCAACAATTTTTATGAATAAACCATTCTTCTTTTGTTT
>NW_008579494.1:1097-1176 GCF_000257125.1 Entamoeba nuttalli P19 | reverse complement strand
TTTCATGTTTTTCATTTTTTAGTCAAAAGAGAATAAAATAAAAATAAATTGAAAAGAATTGAAACAAAAATGACAATAC
>NW_008579494.1:380-1040 GCF_000257125.1 Entamoeba nuttalli P19 | reverse complement strand
AATTGAAATAAAAATGACAGTATTTTATATCACAATCATTACCCCTTCAATTTTATTATAATTTCAGAATAATGATGTTTGAAATGATGAAACAATGAAATAGTATCAACAAGACAATTAAAAGAATAAACAATAAAGAAAATAGAATAAAATAAGAAATGATTCGATTTCAAGTCAGCAAAAATGATAAAAAGGAATGAATAAGAATTAATTATCAGTGTTATTTTACAATGATGACGAGTTTATTGTAATTTTATTTTATCAACATGTAATTGACGATAAAAATATACCGAAATAAATAAAAATAAAATGAAATAAAATATTAAAAACAGTGTTTAGTATCAAAACAAATGATGCTTATATGAAATAACCAATCAGAAAAGAATTAACACATTTAAACAAATAAGCTATTTTGCCGAATGGTATGTATTTAAACAAAAAACATATTAAAACATTAAATGTCAAGAATAATAGTTAGATTTCTTTTGAATGGGAAATGTGTTGCAACTAAACCACTAATTTCACAAGACAGTTTGAAAACAGCGAGAGATAAATTAAAAGAAAAGATATCTGATTCTCAACACTTTTTAACAAAAGATGGAGATGTAATTGGTGTGAACGATGAAGAGTATTTTACTGTACAAGATGTAATTGCTGAAT
>NW_008579494.1:0-370 GCF_000257125.1 Entamoeba nuttalli P19 | reverse complement strand
AACAAAAGATGGAGATGTAATTGATGTGAAAGATGAAGAGTGCCGTAGTGTACAAGATGTAATTGATGAGAAAAGAGTAATAAATATTAAAGGAATAGAAGATAAAAAAGGAATAAGAATAAAGATAAATGATAAGATAATTACCACTATTGAAATAGATAATAAAACACCATTAAGTGATGTTAGAAAAATAGTTCAAAATATACTAGAATCTGCATGTTTCTATACACTTGACAATGACAAAGTTGAAAGAGATGAAGAAGAAGAATTTACTGTAGAAGATATAATAAATAATGATGAAATTAATCTTAAAGAATAAAGAAAAAAGTACACCAGAAGTTGAACGAAATGAACCAATTGAAGGAAGTAT
>NW_008579493.1:1934-3568 GCF_000257125.1 Entamoeba nuttalli P19 | reverse complement strand
AATGAATTATTTTCTCATTTCTATTTGTTGAACCAATTGTAAACATTATGTGGAATTATTTCTTATCGAAAAATAAACTTCATTTACGATATATTTTTACATAAGAAATGAAAATATAAATAAAAAAATGTCAATACAACTATGTTGATGTTTTTAATAAAAATAACTTCTAACAATTGATATAAAATACTTTTATCTCAAAATACTCTGACTTATAATTTTATTTTTTCCAAATTTAATTATAAAACAAACATCATTTCAAGTTAATTGAAAGTTTTTTCATAAATTAAATTACCTAATAAAACATAAACGAATCTACAAAAAGACAAATTAAACCAACCAAATTATTTTTGATTTGAGAAATAAATGATGGTAAAAATTCACTTAGTAATTTCATTTTAAAGAATGATGTTTTTTTAAAGTAAGTAATGAACCAAAACCAGAAACAAAAGATGTTATTTGTTATTTTAGAGAAGATGATAAATATGACGTATTTATCATTAACATTCATAATATTAATCACACTCATAATTTTAATAAAGGAAATACTCAAAAATTATTGAATGTGTTAGAGTTACAGAATAACATGAAGTTATATTAACAATTGACTTTAATATATAACTATTTTCATTTAATATTAAATAAGTTGTCAGAGTTATGTTTGATACTTTCCCAATAAAAGAACCTTGGAAACATGTATGTATTGTATGAACTAAGTGTTGTAAATGTTATCCACAAATGAAACTTGAAAAATATAAAAATGAGAAAAAGCAAACGAAAGATAAATTAATTTCACTTATAAAACAAATAAATCGAACAAATGAAGATATTGATATTCAATTGTATTTTGTATATTCTAGATACGTTTAAAACAAAGGTTAGGATAATATAAGAACAGAAAATGAAATAAAAATTAGCAAGAATGGGTAAGAGGATTAGAACCAATTGAAGAAAAAGAAAGTAATGAAGTAATAAATGAAAAATCTAAAGAAAAAGAAGAAATAGTATATGATATAATATATGAAATAAAGACATATAGAAGAGAAAAAGAATAAAATGATTGAGAAGTTATTATTTGTGAATGGTATGTGGTTAATTTTTGAATAACAACATAAAACAAATACAATGAAGAAGATTCAACAGATTGTATAGTAATATAATTGAAGAAATAATATATTAATTCAATAATTGGTTATTTGAAATAAACTTTTTGGAATTGATTGAAAAACAAAACAATTTATATTCATATTTATATTTTTGAATTTAAATAGCAAGACAAAGAAATAGAAAAACAGAAATAAAAATTATAAATTAAGTAAATACTGACATTTCTATTTCATTTTATCAAATTAAAATTCATTTTATTGAATGTAATCTCATCATATAATTTTATATTTCTTTATTCTCTTCATTTTTTCATTCTTATTTCATTAAATATTCAATAGTTATTTCTTTATTTTCTATTCTTCTTTTGTTTTTATCACTTTCATTTTTATTATTGTTTATTTTCATTCTCTTTTATTTTATTCTTCATTTCTTCATTATATTTATGTTATGTTTCAATGTGGTTATTCTTAATTATTTTGTAATATTAATCGTTGTTATAATTGAAATTCATTTCTTATTAGATCAAC
>NW_008579493.1:826-1924 GCF_000257125.1 Entamoeba nuttalli P19 | reverse complement strand
TTCATAGCTTATTAATACATTCAAATATTCTGTTTTAATGAAAATAAAATGAATTATTATAATTAACTAACATAATACATTAAGTTATTTAACATTCATTGACAAAGATAAATAAACAAGAATGAAGAAAATTCAAAGAATAAAGAAGAAAAGAATAACAAGAAAAAGAAGAGATAATGAAATTATGAAGAATATAAGAAAGAAATAAAAATAAAAAGAATAAATTATACAAAAACAAAAATAAGAAAAAATGAAAAGAAAAACAGAAAATAAAGAGAAAGAAGGAAGAATTACATACAAATTGAATCACAAGATAGAAAAAGAAAATCCAACAAACTAGAAAATAATAATAAGTAGAAAACAAACAACAAGAAAAGATGAATCAATAAACACAACAACAAAAAGATATTTCAAGAATGAAAAAACAAGAAATAAAAGTTTAAAAAGAAGAAAAAATGTTAAAGAATTAGAAACAAAGAATAAAATAATAAATAAATGAAAAGAAATAAAATAATCAAATAATCAATCAAATTACAAATTAAGTAGATATTGACATTTCTATTTCATGTTATCAAATTAAAATTCATTTTATTAAATGTAATGCTCATCATATAATTTTATATTTCTTTATTCTCTTCATTTTTTCATTCTTATTTCATTAAATATTCAATAGTTATTTCTTTATTTTCTATTCTTCTTTTGTTTTTATCATTTTTCATTTTGATTATAGTTTATTTTCAATTTATTCTTCATTTCTTCATTATATTTATTTTATGTTTCAATGTGGTCATTCTCGAATATTTTGTAATATTAATCATTGTTATAATTAAAATTCATTTCTTATTATATCAACATATTAATTTTGTTTAAACGAACGTCAGGTTAATGAAATTTACAATGTTTAAAATACAATATGTATAATACTTCTTTAATAACAATGAAACACATTTGAAATAGAAACAATATCTTAATTACATCAGAATCATATTTAATTAATAATAATAAGAATATCAAAATAATATAATTAATAACTTCTCAGTTTAAAGTATTTGTAAATCTTTTTATTTATTTTTGAATGTATTGAATTTTATTAATGTG
>NW_008579493.1:308-816 GCF_000257125.1 Entamoeba nuttalli P19 | reverse complement strand
AATAATGTCTCAATTTAAAATATTCGTATATCTTTTTATTTATCTTTGAATGTATTGAATTTTATTAATTTATTCTTAGCTCATAAATTGATAATGACATGAATAAATGTATTAAATAAAATATAGAAATATTATATTCATCATTGTATTATGTGTTGTATATTTTATTCTATGAATTTTGTTTTATTCAATTTTTATTTCTTTCTTTTATTGTTATTATTTTATTCTTCATTATATTTTATTCATATTCATGTATTTGTTGTGTTGTATTTCTTTGTATTAAATTATATTCATTATACATTTCAATACAATAAGAAATATGAATAAAATCAACAATTAATTATAAATTCTAAATAAGATAATGAACATTTTCATTGAATGAAGCTTGTATCATTTCATTAAACAATTTGAGTGTTATTCTTTCTGAAGTTTCAATCATTATTCATATTCTTTAGTTTCAATTATCAATACATATTATTTTATTCATTTCTATCTATCACTTTATAAA
>NW_008579493.1:0-213 GCF_000257125.1 Entamoeba nuttalli P19 | reverse complement strand
CAAAATAATTCAATTCATTCAACTCTTTTTTGATGTGAAAACGAATCACAATAACATGAAATAGAAATTGTTTTTGTTTAAATATTTATCTACTTCAGTACACAACATTTCTAAATTATCTCTTTTTCATTTATTTGTAGTTGACAGTCACAATATATTTTATCTCATCATTTCCTTTCTTCTTTGTTTTTCTCATCAAAATGAAAGAAACTC
>NW_008579492.1:0-515 GCF_000257125.1 Entamoeba nuttalli P19 | reverse complement strand
ACAAAACATAATAAGAAATATAAATAAGAAAGAAAAGAATCTTAAAAGAAAAGATAAAAATATATTTGTAAAAGTATAAAATATACAAAATAGTCTATACAGAAAAATGTACTTATAACAGCACAAGAAATTAAATAACATAAATAAAACTATTTTATCAATGTTATAAATTAACTAATATAAATATACCAGCATTTTTTTTTAAATTATGATGTTAATATTTCACTTAGTGAGATTATTTAATACAAATAGTCATTCTTAGACGTATTGATTATTTTTATAATTGTATTAAAGAACGTATTAATATAGAATGAAAAAAATTTATATGAAAAACTAGTAAAATAACATAAGTACTAGAATTATAAATCTAGACAATAAAATAGAAGCAATTAGCATTAAATTACATTTTTGAGAAGAACTTTAAAATATGTTCTGCATTTTTGTGTTTTTCATATACCATATTGTTCATTTTTTTTCTGGATTATAATAAAATAAGACATATAATTGAATATAAA
>NW_008579491.1:0-224 GCF_000257125.1 Entamoeba nuttalli P19 | reverse complement strand
TATGTGTATTATTATTCATTTTTATTTAACTTCTGTACTTGTTGATTATTCTTATTTTTGTATTGTTTTATGTTCATTTCTTTGTTCTTTATCCTTCATTTTTCTTCTATTTTCTTTTTATTCTTTTTCTATTTTCATACATTTATTTTATTATGTTATTTGATTTTGAAAGTGATATAGGATATAAAATGATTTATTTTTTACATTTCCTTTTTAGTTTATAC
>NW_008579490.1:323-538 GCF_000257125.1 Entamoeba nuttalli P19 | reverse complement strand
GATAATAAAATAAGAATAAGAAATAAAAAAGAATCGAAATGATATAGTTATTATAAATACACAATAAAAAATCAATTGTAATAAAAATCAAACAAAATGATAAAATTATATTAAATAACAACACAATAGAAGAAATAATTATTATTTAAATAATAAATTTATTTAATATGAGAAAATACCAATACTGATAATATTTCTTTTTGTTTAATGTAGAT
>NW_008579490.1:0-138 GCF_000257125.1 Entamoeba nuttalli P19 | reverse complement strand
AACATCATTATCATCATCCATTCCAATTAATGTTTTTAATAATAAATAAATATCACTATTCAAATCGATAAATAAACGTTATGTTTAATGTAAATTAAAAATTAGAACAATAAATATATTTCAAAAGTAATATAAAAT
>NW_008579489.1:0-319 GCF_000257125.1 Entamoeba nuttalli P19 | reverse complement strand
AAAAAAAACAAGAACTTATATGAAGAAATTGTTAATATGAGACATAAAAATATAATTTGAATGTGTATAAGTAAATTTGAAATATTAATCTGTTCATTATTAAAAAAGAGTAATATAAAGAAAGTTATTGTTAATTCTATTATTTAGTTAGTTGGATAAAAATAACGAACAAATTAAGTAATACAAAAATAATTAAACAAAATAAAATAAAGAAATACTAAAATATTTTATTATTTTTATAAAATTAAAAAATTAATTGGATATCCCAAGAAGATAGTGTTAAAAAATTAATGAAATAAAAACTATTTGTAATTTTTTT
>NW_008579488.1:0-1308 GCF_000257125.1 Entamoeba nuttalli P19 | reverse complement strand
TGGTGTTTCAGACGTGACACCTTCGATCTTATAAATTCTTTTAAATAAAAAATAAAAAATTGTTTTCAATAACATAATAATAATTAATGAATAACAAAAAAATTAAATAATAAAAAATAAATAAAACAAAAAAAAACAGATTAAATTATGAAGAGAAGAGTAATCACATTAATTCTCATATTCTCAACTATCCTCGCTATGGTTCCATTTATTCTTTGGCTAATTGGAAATGACAGATATTCTTTTATTATAGAAAAAATGAATAATCCTTCAAATATAAAACCTATTTTTTATCTTAAACCTTCATCATTTTGTGATAAGTTAAAGTTAAAATCAACAGAAATAATTGTTTATTGTTCTGGACTCGTATCAACTGACATTCCTGGTCAATATAATATTGAGGTAGAAGAAAACATACCTGAATCAAAACTATATATTTCTAATGAAAGAACATTAAAATATACTTCCAATAATGTTAATACATTGTCAGAGTTATTACTTGAACTTTTCCCACAATTTCCTCCAAAAGTATTACATTCAAGGGAAATATCAGATTGGTGTTTTACATTATCAAGTGAAGACAGTATTTATCAAACAAATATTTTAAAAGTTATTAATAAACTTCAATCTTATTTCCCTCTTCATTACCGTTTCACTTCTATTACTGAAAAACAACATTCAACAGAGTTAAATTATGCTGACATGAATTGTTTATATCGATTTAATTTATTACTTTCATCAAATAACACTCACTTACATTTCGAAAATTACAAAGCAACTGGTCCATTAAGTCAAGTAGAAAAGTCAGTTGTTGGTTACTTCAGACATATATTAGAAATTCCTACAATTAAAAATCCATTAATTATGACTGACTATTCTCATTCAAATGGATTCCTTTCATTAGAGCTGGATAATGTTATGAGGCAATTAACAATAGAACAATTGTATACAACTATTTCTCTTATTCATTCTTTTGAAGAAATTACTAAAGAAGAGATTTTTGTTCCTCTTCCTAAGTCATTAGCAGATAAAGCCACCTCAATTCCACCTCAATTAAACCAAATACTCCATTCTCAAGACCTTTTTTCTGCCTTCTCTAAATCACAAACATTAATGGCAGAAGCTCATACAGTTGCTTATTCAGAAGATTTTTTTGCTATTCTCTTCTTCCCAATTGAACATAAAATTGCTTGTCTTCTTCCTCTCTTTGGTCCAGTCCTTCTTTTATTGATTAAGTCATTATTCCAGACGTACAAAAAATAAGTCAATACTTCTTAATTTTATTTATGACTCTGTTAATAATATTGG
>NW_008579487.1:0-1466 GCF_000257125.1 Entamoeba nuttalli P19 | reverse complement strand
AAATGATTTAATTAGTGTTAATAATTATTTTAAATTACAAATAATTTAAATATTAGTATCTATTTATTAATTCAATAACAAAATGATTATTATTTTGCGTGTAAAATATTTAATAGAATAATAAACTTATTGTTTTATTAATTTATGATAAAATACCAATTAAATATATTTATTTATTAGAATATTAATAATTATGTTTATTGTTCTTTCACAACTATTATATTGAAATAAATGATAAATATATAAACACAACATCTGATTTGTATTTTTCATATCTTATTGATAAATTATTAATATGGAAAATAAAATAATGAATCATGAAGAATAACTTTAATTAAATTATCTTTTAATATAAATAATTCAACACATATTAAACGAGAATTAAATCAGTCACTGATTAATATATTTCATTTTGAAAACCAATGAAATGTTATAGGTTCTACTATTATTGTTAAATAAAAAATATTATAAAATTTAATTGATTAATAATAGTTGAATTATTGCTTATGGTATTGTATATTTATAAATTTTATTAGATATTGTTTATTTTTATGGTTTGTACTTCTTTTTTTCATTAATTTATTTGTGTTTTTATCTGTTTATTTACTTGTTGAAATGAAGTATAAACCATTATTATTTATATCATTATATTTTTAATTTAATAATATGTTTTATTTATTTTTATTGTATTGTAATTATGGTGTTACTTATTCTATTTCTATACTTTTTATTGTTCTTCATTGTTATATTGAATTCTACTATTGCATGTTTGATACAAATCACAGACATTAATACAAATAAATTATCGATTCATCATTTATTATCTAATTTTTGTGTTATCTTTTGAGAGAAAATGTATAAATTACTTTTCAAATAATGAAATAATGTATTATAAATGAATATTATTAAATGAAAAGATTTATTTGATGTTGTTAAAACTAAAGGAAAATTAGACATAATTATATAGTGATAATTATATATTCATTCAACATAAAATAAGAAAATAAAAAAATCTATGTTATTTAAAATTGAAGTAAAAAATCAACAAGAAGATAAAAAGAAGAAGAACGAAAAGACAATAAAAGAAATAAAATAAAATGCTTTACTCACAAAAACAAGAAGAAAATCTAAATAATAAATAAAACAAAGAAATTACGCAATTTAATGTTGTATGATATGATTAATATCCATTATATATGAATAAATGATAATTCTATCAATATTTAATTAATCTCTTTTATATTTTATATTATCCTTTTCCAGTGTATAACATAACAAATGTTATTGCACTGGCTATTGAGTAATAACAATGTGTAATGTAAAGAAAAGCAAACAAAACATAGAAATTCAAAATAATATACAAGAGAATGAATAACAATAAAAAAATTGAATAATACTATGAATGATAAAATAAATACAATGAAAGTGAATTGAAAAAAGATGAAACGAAAAATGAATAAGAAAAA
>NW_008579486.1:0-684 GCF_000257125.1 Entamoeba nuttalli P19 | reverse complement strand
TTTCTTGCTTTTTCTTTATTTGAGTATATGCCTTATATTATTATTTGTTTTCCCATTTTATTTGTTTTCTTTTTGTCTGTCATTTTATCTTCAAATTATTTTAAATTTCACTACTTACTTTTTTATTTCTCCATTTATTTATATTCTTCTTGAAACTTATCTTTTATCTATTTTATTATTTTCTTTTTATCTTTATTTTTATTCTTCTAATTTGTTTTTTTTTAATTCTTCTTTGTTTATTCTTTTTAAACATATTTTATACAATCTATTCCATATCCCATTTTTTCATTTATCTTTATCATATCTCATATGTTATCTCCTCTTTTCTAATTGAAATACATAATTATTCATATTATTTCAATACCATATTCATCTCTTATACTCTTTATTCTATCTCTAATTTTATTTTGATTTACATATAATCTACTGGTGCACATTCTTGTACATATTATATTTCATTCTTTCATTCATTTTCTTATTATTTTATCCACTTCATTTAATTTCATAATCGATTATTTAACAACATAACCATTATATGTGAATTTTGGTATTATTTCTTTATTTATTCTATTAACAAAATATTCATATAAATATCATTTCATTTATTTCATTTATTCATTCTTTTATATTGTTATTTATATCATCTATACATCTTGTATCATCATTTCTTGTAATTTGATAAAT
>NW_008579485.1:1217-2095 GCF_000257125.1 Entamoeba nuttalli P19 | reverse complement strand
ATATAAAATAAACAGTACAAAAAGAAAAAAAACAACAAAGGAATGAATAAACAAGAAATGTATGTAAACAAAACAGAAATGGATAATAAATAATAAATAATAAAAAGAATGAGAATAAAACATAAATAATAGAAATAAAGAGAAAGAATAAATAGGAGATAATAAAAATAGAATAAAATAATAAACAAGAACAAGAAAAGAACATAAAAATAAAATGAAAAATAATGAATTAATTAAAAAATTAACAAAAATATAATCAAAAATGTTAAAATGTAATAATAGAAGTTAATTTAAATAATATTTTATAAGCATTTCATAGAATATCAAAAGAGTAGAAGTAAAGATTAAATGAATGAATACATAGAAATATGAAGAAAGAACATATGAATAATAGAAAAAGATAGATTAAATATTTAGTTGAATTTATTACGAATACATGTATTTGAAAAAAAATAATAAATAATTCAAAACAATATATTAACATAAATAATATAAGATTTAAAGAATAATAAAGATTAAAAAAATAATTTGAATGATGAATAAAAAATAATATAAATATAAATAAATAATTAAAGAAATAAAAATAGAAAAACAATAATATGAAAAGAGTGAAATGAATATATAAACATAAATAAAAGAAATAATAATTAAATTATAATACAAGAAAATTCATATAAATATTTAAGTATCTGAATGAATAATAGAATAACAAACATAAATAAATAAGAATAAAAAGAATAACAATAATAATATATTTTAATACATAATAGAATTAATAAAAATAGAACAATAAATAGTATATCACATACTTACTTAAAAATAATTATTAAAGATACTCATAATATTTAAGAAGATTAAATGACCAGTTCATTGATATA
>NW_008579485.1:375-1207 GCF_000257125.1 Entamoeba nuttalli P19 | reverse complement strand
ATAAATAATAATATAAATAAATAATAATAATAATAATATAATTTAATACATAATGAAAATAATAGAAATAGAAAAATAAATAATATATCAAATATATACTTAAAAATGATTATTAAACATATTCATAATTTTTAAGAAAAAAATAAATAATCAATTAAATGATATAAAATAACAAATTATATAAACTTATAAATAAATAAAAATATAAAAGAAATGATAATTAGAAGATGAAAAAGAATAATTTTCTATCAACAAAATGCAAATTTATAGATATAAGTATAAATTGAATTAATAATATATTATTATGCTTATAAAATAGAAATATAAGAATGAATATATTTGTTAGAAAATATAATATTATGAACATATTAAATGTATATTCATTAAATTAACTTTATATATTTATAATAAAAATATCACAATAAATATATTTATTATAAGTAAGAAAATATTTAATGATAGAAATAATATATAATAAATATATAAACCAGCATTATAATATGGATAATTGAATAATTTAATGACTGAATATTGAAAATAACATTAATTATAAAATAAGAAAATACACAAAAAAAATATAAAAATGAATTAGAAGAAAAGATAAATAAGATATGATAAAATGATATGAATAAATATAATATGAATAATAGATATAAAGAAAATGTAAAATGGTATGAAGAAGTAAAAATTAAAATAAAAGATTAATAAATCAAAAATAAGTAACCAAAATATAAAAGAATAAATATATTAAACATTGATAATAAATAGAAGAAGAAAGTATATATAATGAATTTATGAAAAAGTATTAGTTAAAAAGAAATAATGAAGAAAA
>NW_008579485.1:127-365 GCF_000257125.1 Entamoeba nuttalli P19 | reverse complement strand
CAAAGAAATAATATAATAATTAATAAATTTAAAATAAACACAATGTATTAAATAAAAATAAAAAAATAATCTCAATAGTGATGATATTTTAATCTATAAGTAAAATATGAATAATATATAATAATTTAGAAATGGAATAGAAACATAACAAATTATAATTGAATCAAATATAACAATATAAAAATTATTTTTAAAGAGGAAATAATAATTGGGATAAATAATATCGATCCCATGTTTA
>NW_008579485.1:0-117 GCF_000257125.1 Entamoeba nuttalli P19 | reverse complement strand
ATAAAAATTATTTTTAAAGAGGAAATAATACTTGGGATAAAATATTATCGATCCCATGTTTGTTTAATGTAGAGTACTTTAAAAAACATAAAAAGAAAAATTAAAATAGCAACTCTA
>NW_008579484.1:0-6246 GCF_000257125.1 Entamoeba nuttalli P19 | reverse complement strand
GCCATTAGCTGCTGATTATCATGACCAAAAGAATATTCCAAGTGAAAACGATTATTCCATTTCTTTAAGAATTCAATTGGGAGATTTTGTTTATTCTACTTCTGGTGATTTAGATGGACAAGACAGTGGCTCTAGATTTGGTTATCTTTATCATAATATAGAGTCTTCATATAAAGATGTTGTTGGAGAAGTAGATTTATATAAGGCTAATCATCATGGATCAGAACATTCTAATAATGCTGAATGGTTAGGAGTTCTTAAACCAACAGTTTCATTAATTTCATGTGGTCATGGTAATCTTTATAAACATCCAACTGAACCTGCCGTTTCTTTAATGAATAAATATTCAAAGAAGATTTATCTAACTGAAGACTGTAATGCTGCAGTTACTGATAAATTTGATAAAATTGTAATTGTTGGTAGTGAAATAATTGTCCATTACCAACCAAAAAGTTCATCTTTTACTGTTTCTAATATTGGTAATACTTTCAAACATTCATATAATGTGAAGAAAAACAAACCACAAAGAAAAGCATGTGGTGTTATTTAAATTCAAAAAGAAAAACACATTTGTCATTCTTCATTTTTAAAGTTTTATATTTTTATACAAATATTTTAAAAAGATTCAATAGTTTTATTCTTTAATACCTTAATAATATCTCCCCATCTTATTTCCCTCTGACATTTAGGACAATTTCCTGTTGTTGGTATTAATGTATGAGTATTTTCACTAAACATTTTTCCAAGACAACAGAGATGTGCTTTCATTCCACATTTATACAAACATTTAACAATTCGTTGGTCTAATTTAATACGTTGATGACAAATAAAACAATTAGATGAAGTATTTTGTATTTCTTTTAATTCTTTTTGCATTTGAATTTTTTTTTGTTCTTCAGTCAACGTAACTTCTTGTGATGTTTTATCATCAAGATGAAAATCTTCTATTAATTGAGATAATTGAGATTGAGAAGTACCATGAAGGTTATCAAAAATATTATCATGTTTTATTTTCGTTTTTTCTTTTCTGTCTATTCTAGCGATACCAACACATTTCATTATATCATTTAAATCTCCATATTCAACAGTTATTTGTTTTGGTAAAGGAGGACAATCATTTAAAAAATTATCATAACGATGAGTTGTAATATAAACAGATAATGGTAATTTACAATATGAAGGCATTTGAAGAATCTCTGCTAGTAATCTAATTTTATATTGTAATGAAAACATAGTTCCACAATGTTTTCCTTTCATATTATCAAATGCTTGTCTTACTCTTCTACCTTTTTCTGGGTGTTGCCAATCCCATTCAAATTGTAAAACTTTTGTTTGAGTTGGAAATGAATGAACAACAATTACCATTTCCCAAGGACGTTTAGCTTCAGTTTTGAAAGCACCACCACTAATAATTCCATTATGTTGTTTAATTCTTCTTGGAGGACAAGTTGTTTTTCCAATATAAGTATGATATTTAAAACCAGGATTAATAGAAGTTAATAAATAAACACAAAATTTCATAGAACTAATATTCTTTTCCATTAAGTCAATAACATAATTTTATAGTTCTATCTTTTATAAATAATAACAAAAAATAAAAAGAAACTAAGTAAAAAAGAAAGAATAAATAAATAATAATATTTAATGAGTCAAATAATAAATTTTATATTTGATTTTAATGGAACATTATTTGATGATACAAACATAAATTATTTAGTATGGAAATATTCATTTGAAAAAAGAGGAATTTATTTAACAAAAGAAAGTTATTTAAAAGAACATATTGGAAAATCAAGTAAACAAACGATAATTGATATAATGAAAACAAATAATACAAAAATAATATCAGATATTTTAAATGATAAAAAGAAATTTTTAAAAACAATTTTAAAAAAAGGAGTTTCATTACAAAAAGGAGCAGAACAATTATTAAATTATTTAAAAAATAATTCAAATAAATATCATTATATTATTGCTTCTATGGCTTCAACAAATACTATGAAATTATATTTTAAATATTTACATCTTGAAAGATGGTTTACTATGGACCAAATTATTCTTTATGATAATTCATGTTTACCTAAACCAAGTCCTGAATTATTTATTAAAGCAATGAATAAAATTAATGCATCATCTCAAAATACTGTTATTTTTGAAGATTCTTTGACAGGTTTAAAAGCTGCATATGCAACTCATGTTAATTTAATTATTGCAATTAATTATCAGTCAAAAGTAATAGAACTTCAATCATTAGGAATTTATCATTCTTTTAAAGATTTTTCTTCTAAAAATTTACAAATTTTATTATTTGGAACTGAAAAATATTAAATTATATTGAATAATTTATTTAATTATAAATTTATTAAAAAAAAAAACTAAATTTACTTAATATCTTCTATCTCCTCTACGTGAAGGTAATTGATCTTCTTCATCAACATATCTTCTTCTAGAATCACATGTATCATCATAATCATTTCTTCTAGTATCTTCATGAAATTCAAATCTTCTTTCATTTCTATAATTATCAGAATGATTATAAAATTTTCTTTTACGTTGAGTTTGTTTTTGTTCACCACCATCTCCTCTTCCATATTGTCTTCCTTCAACAAAACCATAATCCCAATCAATTCTAATATATTGTCCAAATACTTGTGTTCTATCTAATGCTTTCATTGCTAATGCTGCATCATTTCTTTTATTAAATTCTACAAAACAAAAACCACATGGTTCATTTGAATGATTAACGCCCATAATAACTCGGTTAATATTTCCAAATCTTCCAAATAATGTATATACTCTTTTATCATTCATAGAATGACTAACATTTCCTACATAAAGTGTTGTTGATGTTGATATTTTTTGAATCATTTGTTCTGGAGTAAAACCTGATTCTCTATCAAAATATTCAAGAGTAGGTTGTGTAATATACAATTCACTCATTTAAATTAATTTCTTTATTTTTTTTTTTCTTTTTTTTAATTTTTTTTTTAATTTTTTTTCTCTCAAAATTTTTTAAAAATTATAACTTAAACTAACAAAAACAAAATGGCTTCAAATGTATAAATTCTTAATAACTAAAAGTATTTAAAACATATTTGTTAATAGATATTACTCTACCTTCTTTTAAACAATCAAATAACCATTGAAAATTAAGAACTGGTACTCCCCACCTTAATGCACATCTTGCTTTTTCACTTGATAATGCTTTTGCAATGAGGAATGTAATTGTAGAACTATTCATATCATCAGTACACATTCCTCCACACTCTTCAATCATTCCTTTCATAATTAATTTTTCTTGAACAGAGAATCCACTCAATGATATAATATATCCATTAAAGAATTGTTGATTTATGGTTTTAGATGACAAAGAATTCATCAATTGGTTTTATAAGTTCCTTTTTTTTATAAGTAACTATTATTTATTACTTTTTGAAACTATTAAAAACTAATATATTAATTTTCTTGTTTTGATTACTAAGACCAACGTAAAACTACGTTGACAAGATTGCCAAATGAATTATAAACAAAATTACATACTAAGACTTAATATGTAATTATTTATTGAAACAAATCTTCGTTCAACAATACAATCAAATAGCCATTGATGATTTAAAACTGGTACTCCCCACCGTTTTGCATGTCTTGCTTTATCACTTGTTAATCCTTTTGACAAAAGAAAAGAAACTGACCGACTTTCCATATCTTCCATATAAATTCCTCCAAATTGTTCAATCATTCCTCCTAATAACACTCGTTCATCTGTCTATGTTTTGTGTTATTATAATTAACTGTTTAAATTAATAAAATAATTAATAAAAATAACAAACAGAATATCCACTAACACATATCACATATCCACTTAAAAACTGATTCGAAATCTCTTGAATAGGTTGTGTTGTCATTCTTTTTCTTATCTTCTTTTTTTGTTTTTGAAATTAAAGTTCTTTTTCTTCTCTTTTTTAATTTTTTCTTTTTTTTTTATTTGTGTTATTTATTACTTTTTAAAAAAAAAATTTTTTTTTGTAATAAAAATCTTTTGTTAATCTTCATTTCCATTGCTTTTTAAAGTAACTTGAGTTTTTTTCCAAATTTTAGTTTAAGCTATAATTGAAATCATTCGAAGAAGCTTTTTTAAGACAAATCTTTTTTATTTTCCAAAATAATACTGATATTTTTTGAACAAAATTTCCCGTTAAATTTAAGAAATACAATGGAATATGATAAATTGACAATAAAATCTCAATCTAAGAATTTGACTAATCTACATAAAAAAAAATAAAAAATAAATTAATAAAAATTAGAAGAAAATCCTGAAAAATTAGAGGAAAAAAAGAATTAGAAGGAAAAAAAAGGAGAAGTAAATAATGCCAAAAAGAGCATCATTTGAGAACCCTTTTTGAAAATCTAAAATCAAAATTTTTTATGATTTCACCAAGACGACCATTAACGGATGACATCAAATTACAAATAATAAATGAAAAAGAGCAAAATGGATCTTCAGTATATGCCATTGCTAAGAAATTAGGTAGAAGTCCATCTACAGTACGATGTTTTCTAAAATGTTATGGAAATGACCATCAATTGTCAAGAAAAAGAGGAAGAAAACCAAAATTAACAGATGAAATTGAAGAATTTATTGCACAATTTTCTGATAATAAAGACATTTCTTGTAGTAAAATTGCTGCTGAAATTAAAAAGAAATTCCCTGATGTTTCACTTTCAAAAGAAACTGTTCGTGTTATAAGACAAAAATTACATAAAGGAAGTAATGAACTTGAAACACCAAGTTCAGGAAGAACTTCTCATTATGGTGAATTTGAAAATGGTGTTTTTATTGGAAGGTTTACACAAAAAGATGAAGATGAAAGAAAAGAATTTGCAGCAAAAATTCTTGAATTAAATAGACCAATTGTTTTAAGTTCAACTGCTATAATAGGAGTTGGAGAAAATGGTGTTTTAACTCGTTGTAATAAAGGAGAAATGCCTGTGTTTACTGCTTTTACTGCTAAAGGAAAATTATTAGAAATAACAGTATGGGGAGCTATAGCTAATGGATGGAAATCACCTTTAATTAACATTAAAGGTGATATGTTACTTGGAGAAGCATTAAAAAATTATGGTATTTCTGATGAAGTTTTAGAAAAATTTGGTCCACATGTATTTCTTGACGAAAGGATGTTAAAAGGAGAAATTTTTCCTTTTTTAGAATTCTTTCCTCATGATAGTTCTGATTTAAATCCTTTAAATGACTTGTTCAGTAAAATACAAGTCGAAGTTAAGAATAGACAATTTAGAAATGAAGAAGAGTTAATTAGTTTTGTTGAATATTTATGGAATATAATATCTATGGACGACATCCAAAATTATATTCAACAATTTTATGATAGAATTAACCATTGTGTATTAAATCCTTGTGAAGGTTGTAGATAAATCATTTAAAATATATCTCTTTGTATAACACTCTGTTTAATTTTCAACAAACTGTGTTTTCTCATTGCTAATTATTACGTTCAATATTTTTGATGATGTTATTAAAAGAATATTATGTTCTTTTTTTTTGGTAAAATGGAATTTGTTTCTATTTTTTAATTTTAAGTCGTTATTTTCCTTTCATATGTTATACAAACAATTATATTTTGTATAAAAATTATTATTTTCACAAAATTTATATTCATTTTTATTTGTTCTTTTTTTTATTGAATTATTAAAACTAACTCAAGTGTTTTACTATTTTACTATTACATTTTTTTTATTCTAATAGTTTTTAATATTAACTCATTAAATTCTTGATATATTAAATTTTTAACCTTCTACAATGAAAATTAATTTGTAAGTTTTATAAAATAACCAATATCATATCCATCTTAAATTCAAAAAAACAGTTTTATTAAAAAAAGAAATATCAATCATTAATAATAGTGTCATTTCCAAAAAAAAAATTGAGGTAAATTGAAACAATTATGGTTATTTAAACCTAATTTAAGTTATCAATATAATTCATAAAAGGAAAAGTGTAGTGTTTAGATAATAGAGTTAATTCTATGTATTTAACTTATGGAGTAAGAATTTTGTGTCAAATATAGAATTAAATCAATTTATTTTTTTGAAAAAGATATTTGTTATAAGAATATAGACTCTATTCTTTTTTACAACGATATTCATCTCATTTTTTGATATCTAAAAGTATTTTAATAACTTTCATTCTTTTTATTATTAATTGGTTCATTACATACAGTACTTCCA
>NW_008579483.1:5348-12386 GCF_000257125.1 Entamoeba nuttalli P19 | reverse complement strand
TATATATATAATAATTATTATTATTAAAGAAACTATATAATCCACGTCATATTCCATTTTTAAACTTTTATATAAATGAATTATTATTATAACGAAAACCTCCAGAACTAGCCACCAACCCTTTTCTAAGGTAATGGTTACAAGTTCTGGTAGATAAAATAATGAAATTTGATGATATCAAAGATGGTATAATCTTTGATTAAATTCATAATTCCTATATAATCAAATAAAAATATAAAGAATTTTATATTTCAAATATACAGAAGTTAAAAACAGTATAAATTAGAATTAAAAGAAAAGATATTAAGCATCTGATATGTTATTGCTATGAATTTGTTCTGATGTATCTTTTAATTTAGTTTCATCTTCAATAGAATTTTCGTTTGTTTTTAATGAAATTATACTTGAACTTAATTTATTCATTATTGGATTAAATTGTTTTGATCTTTTTGTTGTAAATGAACTTCTTGCTTTAATGCTATCATTGTTTTCTCCATTTTCATCAATTTGTTCAAAAAAATTATTATCAAATGTATTTTCTTGCTTTATTTGGTCAACTGCTTTAATACATTCATTTGCACGGTCACTTCTTAAAATAATTCTTTTTTCTTTTGAAGAAATACATGGAGAAGATGAATCTAAACCAGGAGTAAATGTACCAAATTTTCCATTTGGGTTATCTATTTTTGTAGTAGTACTATTTCTTTGAAACTTCCCAAAATTAATTGATGTAACTGTTGTAATAACTGGTAACTCATCACTGCTTTTATCTGTCTTTTCATTCTGACTGTCATGAATTTCTTTAATTTCTAACTGTTCAGTGTTCGGGATTGTGTTATCACTTAATTTCTTTTTATGATTTTTTTCATTCTTAAAAAATAAAGTAGGACTTTGACTTCTTTGTATTTGAATACTACCAATAGTAACTAATTCCCTTTCATGCTTTTCTAATTCTTCTTTAAATATCATTGGATATTCATCAATAAGAAACGTTAAAATATCAATTCCATATCCAACTTCTTTTCCAGTATTTGGATCAATATTTGAATTAGCAAGAAACTCTGGATCAGGTAATGTTAAAATACTTGGAGCAAGAACAACACCTAAATTTTTTGAACTCATTCCATTTAATTCTTTCTTTTTATTAATTTCATTACACAGATAACATAAATTCATTAATAAAGTAATATTTGCATCAGGAAGAGTAAATATTATTTTTTTATATAATTCTCTTTTCACTTCAGTAGGTTCTGTTTTATTCTTTAAGAAAATAGAAATCATTTCTAATGATTTCATTGTATCAATAATATGTATTGGCATTTTTTGCAGAAGACATTTTAATAAACATGCAATAGTATCAACACTATACTCAGAAATATCAGTTACTGATATTCTTCTTGTCCCTTCTTCTATTTCTTTTAAATTAGTATAAGGAGAGAATCTAAAGATTCCTTTAAAATCCATTCCATTTTCAAGAATAAGAAGTATCATTACTTCTATCATTTTTGGTAATTGTTTGCTTGTTCTTTTTTCTTGTTGAAGAATTAAATCTAACGAATTTCCATAATATTCAATAAAATGTTCGTCTTTGACCATATTATATTGTATAATTTCTCGTTCACTACATTGTTTAAGTTTATTAATATTTATATTATCCCATATCATTCCTCCATTTTTAAATAAATTAAAACTTGCTTCAGAGATTTGTTTCATGACTTTAAAACCTTCTATGTTACATTTAATATGATAAATATACAATATTCCTAATTGGTGATTATAATTCTTTTTATCTTCTTTTAACTCTTTTCTAAGTGCATTAAATTGACTAGACATATTTGAGGTTGTTATAATAATTGATTGAAGTGAATCAGAGAACATTTGAATGTTATTAAGAGTTTCATTTAAACATCTCTGATATTCATCAATGTATCCTTTATCTTTTTTACAATGAAAAGTCATTCGAGGGAGATTAAGAGATTTGATAGAATTTAAATGAAATATTATTACTTCTAAACATTTTCTAATTTCACGAAATCCACTTTCATAGCGTTTCCAATATAACTCTTCCTCTTCAATCTTCTCAGAATAAAATGGTCGGCTTTGTTGAACAAACCTTTTCATTTATTCCTTTAAGTTCAGTTTTCTCTCTTTTTCTCTTCTATTTTAATCTTAAATTATAAAAATCTTAATATTTTGTTGATATTCATAAAATAATTGAATAATGTTATATATAACAAATTAAATATTGATGAGGTATAAAATTGACTTATCTGTTGGAACTTAAAAATTTGTTGATAATAACAAGAATAAATGGAAGATTATATTCCATTAAGAAAATTAGTGTCTGTAAGATGTCCATGTGGAAGATCAATACATGATGATAGAAATGGACCAGCTGAAATGTATACAATTAATAAAAATGGTAATGAATTAATTCTACTTTCATTAAATACAACAAAATGGGAATTTTTTTGTACAACTGGAACATCTTATGACTTTTCAATTAATTTCATAAAAGAACAAAAGAAATGGTTTCCTGAAAAGACTTGTCCATTCATTTTATCATATCTTTTCACTGAACAAAATAATGTTGTTGGATTTCTTACAGACCATGTTATTATAAAAAAAATCTTTCAAAGTTTTATAGCTTCATGTGAGTCTAGAGTTTTTGAACCCCCAACACAATCATTTCGTTTTGAAAATAATGATCCTCAGGTTGCTTCTACAATAATTAAAATTGAAGGACAATGCCCATGTGGATATAAACATCAATTAGGTAATCAAATATATGATATGGTCTTTTTATTCCAAAACAGATTAGTTGGTATTGATTTTAGAAAAAGCTTATTATCAAATCTTTTTAATATATGTGAACAATGTGGACTTGATTTATGTGTTGTGATGTATGTTTTTAAAGGATTATCAGACGCATTTTTTGAGTTGTCACAATTAACAAAATGCGACAATTATTGTCATGGAAAGAGTCAAGACTATCATCTCACCAAGAAAAAAAGAATTTCGTTCAATGGTTTAGCACTTTTTTCTAACGCTGCAATTGAAAATCAATACATTTACTTTATCAAATTCTATAACTCAATCTATAAAGGGTTTTTGTATCAATTGAGTTCATTAGAAGAATCAAACGTTTACTCATTGTATAACTTATCTGATTTTTGTGATTCATTTGATTTACCACCTCCAAATATGAAGTTAAATGAAAGTAAGGAAGAAATAACAATAAATGAAATATATTCAAAAGAAAAGAATAATTTTAAAATTGATTTGTTAAACGCACTTTCTAAGGATTGTATAGAGCTAAAGAAGAGTATAAAAGAAGACAATGACCAAACGGAGAAAGAAGAACAAAACGAAAATGAAAGAAAAGGATGTATTGAACATAAAGAATTAATTGAAAGGAAAGAAAACTTAAACTTTAAAACTAAACAAAAAGTTAAAGATAATACACCTAGTTTATCTAAAGAAGATAACAAAGAAACAAAAGAACCTAGTCATGAACTTTTGCAAGTTTCAAAGGAATTACATCAAGAACAAATCAAAATAAATAAAGGTAATAATAATGAAAAAGAAATAAATCACCAAAATACCAATGAAACAATTCAAGATAAAAAACTTAATGTATTGAAACCAAAAAAAATAACTACAGGAGAGTATGAAAGCTATGAAAAATATGGAAGTCCTAGACTATATCAAGGTATATCTAATAAAAATAGAAAATCAAATATCTCTACTTTAGACACACAAACTAAAGACAGTAGTTTAGAAATTCAAGAAAAGTTAATACAACTATTACTTGAAGCATCAAAGACAAAAGAAATGAATTGTGGATTTGAATTGCAAGAAGAAAAAGAACAACCAAAAGGGCATAAATTAGTTGAAACAGAACAGCCCAAAGAGACTAACGATGACGGTATTGAAAGTAAAGAATATCCAAAAGAACTTAGTAAAGCAGGATATATTTTAAAAATTAAAACAAAATACTCAACAATACAATTTAATGGAAATGAAGACACTACAGTTAGGGAATTGATTAGTCATATTAAATGGACAATTGAACAAGAAGGAAAAAAAGTTTATTGTGGTGTATTAAAACAAAGAACAAATCCCAAAGGAATTAACGAGAGATTAAATGAAACATTAAGTTCATTAAAATTATATCGCACAATGTTATGGTATGAATGAAGAAAAAACAGAAAGAGTATAAAACGTATATTGAGTCATTAATAAGTTTTTATTTTGATTTATATATTATAGTATTTAAACTATAATAATAATTTAAAAGAAAAAGGTACTAAAAAATAGAAAAGAAAAAATAATAAAAAATAACAAAAAGAATTATTAATGTAATAGAAGAAATGAAGGTGAAAATTCAAGAGAAGATAATTCAAAAAAGAAAGAACTTAAAAAATGAGTTACTAAAACGAAAAATAAGATGAAAGGGAAATTATTAATCATTGAGATTATTTTTCTTTCTATTTGTTATGGTAGTATTGAAAATTGTGCTAAAGAATTTAGTGAAGGAAGATGTATTGAATGTGAAAGTGGATTTACATTAAGTGTTGTACCTTCAACAGAAGGAGTTCCTAAAATAATATGTGTTTCTCAAACAACAGACTCAAATTGTGAAACAACAGCTGATGGATATTGTACAAAGTGTTATGATGGATATTATTTAAAAGACAATAGTTGTACTAAATGTTCTGAAAACTGTGAGTTATGTAATGATTTAGTTTGTTATAAATGTAATGAAACATATTTCTTATCAACAGACCAAAAAAGATGTACACAATGTACTGGAGATGATGCACCTGAATGTGGTAAATGTAAGTCAGGATATTATTTCTCAATAGAACAAAAAGCATGTACAAAATGTTCACCATTTTGTTCATTATGTACAGAATCAGATAATTGTTTCCAATGTACTGATAAACATTATTTAAATGGAACATATAATTGTCTTGAAATTGATCATTGTGATAGTAATAGTATAAAAGATGATCATTGTGAAAAATGTGATAAAAAATATCGTTTAGATGGAGGTGGATGTGTAGCCTGTACTGTAGAAAATTGCGATGAATGTTTTATTAATATAGATAATAAAGAAGAATGTTTTAAATGTTTAACAGGATTTATTCCATATAATGGAGAATGTGTTACACTAAAATCAATTAATTGTGAAGTAGGAAGTGAAATATATGGATGTCAAAGATGTATTGATGGATATTTTCTTAATTCAGATTTAGTATGTGAACAATGTGATATAACATGTAGTACATGTATTACAACTTCAAAAACATGTTTATCATGTAAAAATGGATATTATTTTGATGGAGATATTTGTAAAAAAGTTGAAGATAATTGTAGTAAATATGATCAATCAGGATGTAAAGAATGTAAAAATGATTTAGTTCATACTGGATTATATATTCCTGAAGGAGAAAAAACTTGTCATTCATGTTCAGAGAATTGTACATTATGTGATAAAGAAGCAGATCATTGCACAGCATGTGTTGCAAATAAAATGTTAAAACCGACTCTAAGTGGAACATTTACATGTGAAGATATGGATGATACATGTGAAAAAGCACAAATGGGATATTGTATTGAATGTAAACAAAATTATTTTATTGGATTAGATATGCAATGTATTCATTGTGATGAAAGTTGTGGTTCATGTGAATCATCAAATTCATGTACAAATTGTGCACCATATTATTATAGAGGAAATAATGGATCATTTTGTTCTCCTTTTAGTGAAATTAATATGACATGTACACCAACAATGACAGGATGTGCTGGTAATTGTAATAAAGGATATTATGCAGAAAATACTAGTCAAATTAATTGTACAGCATGTCCAATTGAACTTAATTGTAAAAATTGTATTTGGTATTCTGAATTAGAAGCACCAGGGTGTAAAGAATGTGATGATGAACAACATTATCCAAATAGTACAAAATATTGTATAGAATGTCAAACTATAGAACATTGTTTATCATGTGATAAAAATGGATGTAAAAAATGTGAAAAAGGATATAGTCCTAAAGACAATGGAATGTGTTCAAAGAATAATTTAAATATAATAATTCCAGTAGTAGTAATAATAATTATTATTATTGTAATAATACTTATTATTATTATTGTTATTGTCTCGTGGAAAAGTATTCATAAAAAAAATACTACTAAAAGTATTAAACCATTTAAAGTTACTTCTGATTTAGAGTTAAGTTTATTAACAGCAGATAATAAAAACTTCCCCTTAAAAACTCAAACATGGGAATTAAGCTTTGGGTTAGATAAAAATAAAGCACTTGTAGATAAAGAATATGAACAAAATATTCAAATTGCTAATACTACAAAAAAAGCTTATTTCTTTGAAGTTCTTGCTACTCCATCTCATAGGTATGATTTAAAAGTAGAACCTCCAAGATATACTTTAAAATCTGGTGAAGCAATGGAATTAAAATTTAAAATTAAAATGTTATGTACTGCTTCAGTTAGTGATGAAATTGGTATTATTGCTATGGATGTTGATGATCAAAATAAAGAAACAGCAAAAATTAATTTGATTATTGAATCTGACCTTTCATTAAAACTTGATCATACTGATTTAACTCCACAAATGCCACCAATTGGTGAAGGTGCTTTTGGTATGGTGTTTAGAGGAACTTATAGAGGAAGAGAAGTTGCTATTAAAAAAATGAAATCAAGAAATATGACTCAAGAACAAGAAAAAGAATTTAGTCATGAAGTTTCTATGTTAACTCAATTAAGACATAAATGTGTTGTAGAATTTATTGGGGCAGTTTATACTGAGGGAGAGATTGCTATTGTTACAGAATTTGCAGAATATGGATCATTAAGTAAGATTTGGGGTAAACATGAATTATCATTTGAATTAAAAATAAAAATATTAGATGATCTTGCAATAGCATTACAATTCCTTCATCAAAATCAAATCATTCATAGAGATGTTAAAGGAGAAAATGTGTTAATTTATTCATTAAATCCACACAGTGA
>NW_008579483.1:909-5338 GCF_000257125.1 Entamoeba nuttalli P19 | reverse complement strand
AACTGATTTTGGTACTTGTAGAAATATTTCAGAAAGAAATAGATTAAATAAAGAACTTACTCAAGGAATTGGTACTCCTACTTATATGGCACCTGAATGTCTTCAAAACTTTGATTATTCATATCCTATTGATGTTTATGCTTATGGTATTGTATTATATGAAACTTATATTGAAAAAGGAGGATATTCTGATGAAAATGTCTTTGATCAACCTTGGAAAATACCCCAATTTGTTATTGAAGGAAAAAGACTTCCTAAACCTGATGGAATTCCTGAAAATTATTGGCAGTTAACTCAGGATTGTTGGAGTCAAAACCCTGAAGATAGACCAACATTTATTGATGTTTTAAAAGAAATTGAGAAATGGGGATTAGATATAAAATATGCTCTTGTTATTGATTGTGATGAAAAGCCTTCTTCTAATCAATTAATACAGAAGACAGCTGCTGTACAAGATTCATCTTCATCATCACCAAGCGATAATTAATTTTAGTTTTTCTTTTTTAGTTATTGGTTTTTAAAAGAAGTATATTCATTACAAGTCTTTTCTTTATGATATTTTAATTTTTGTATATAAAGATAATTCAGAAATATTTTATTGTTTTAAATAAACATTAAATATCTTCTTTTTGTATTAATTAGTAATAATCACTTAAATATGTTATGTTAACATTTTCTTTTATAACACACTTTCAATCATTCTTTTTATTCAACTTTCATTATATCATACAAACTTTGTTAATGGTTTTTTTTTGTAAATAATAATTATATTATAACTAATATCTCTTTGATGGTAATAGATATAATGTGTAGTTTATAAGATAATATAATTTCTTTTGTTTTATTTATTGATTATTATTATATTTCTTTTAATAAAATAAGATAATCTTAATTTATAGAATAATTCTCACAACATCCTATTTATAATATTATGTAGAATTTTTATCATATTATTTTTCTTAGAGTGACAACACTTGACTCTACCTCTTTTGATGTTGTTTAATGTGAAATTTTATGAAAAAAGTATTCTTTGAGTCTTACAGATAAAAAAAGAATGAATTTAGAAAAATTATTTTGTTGTTTTAAGTGTTGGATATTATCAAAGAACAAGGCATAATAAAATTAATCAACAAAAAGAATAAGCTGCTTATTTAATTATCATTGTAAGAATTTCAAGAGCAATTCTTTATTAAAAAAAGAAGAGGAAGAAATTGGGTTAATAGATTCAATAACATCTTTTACCAATTGTTTGACATCATCTTCACCTGGATTGAGAGTAATTTGATTTTCATTGCTTTGATTTTCTTTTTTCTTTTCTAGTAAATTGATTAACTTAATACATAAATCTTGACGTTGGGTTTTATTAAAGAATGAGAGAAATGTGTTTGAATCTTTTTTAATTTTTTTTTCAACAAGAATACTATCAATTTTGTCTTTAGAGCTTTTTAAAGCCTCTTTTTCAACTCTTCTTCTTTTTGTTCTTCCTCTCATTGTTTTTTCATCACGAAACGAGTTATTTGATTGAGTGATGTAATCTGTTTGAAGATAACACAACGAATCAACATTGAAAGTAGTCATATTTTTAGTCTTTTTTCTTGGAAAAGAAAGAACACACTTCATTCCAACACAACATGCAAACGCAATACAGAGATATTTTTTAGTATCAAACTTGATGAGACTCCTCTCCATCACTTCTTTTTCATATAATAATCAGTAGCATGGATTTAATGAAGATAGATTTAGAAAATGAAGCAACTATGATGTAAATATTGCATCATGAGAAAAAAAAAGATATTAAACAGAACATACATCTTTTTTAAAATCTATTTATAAAATTTATTTGTACTTTTTTTAATTTTTTTTTGATATGAGAAATGATACTCTTATTTCTTTAATTTGTTACACTTCGTTATCAAATTTTATTCTTATTATAACTATTTTGATATAACACATCTTATAAAAATAACTTACTCATTCTTTTTAATTACATTATAATTCGTTTGTTCACCAAATGAATGTAATGACATTTGTGATATTGTTATTCAAATCAGTCTTATATTATTTTTCTCAAAAATTTTTGGATTTAGTCTAAAAATTGAAAAGCTAACGATAGTTAAATAATCTTAGGAGAAGAAACAAAACAAACACTTATTTTCATTTCTCGACATTTATTGTATTATAAAAAAAATAAAAAATTTTCTTCCTATTAGAAGACATTATAATAAATTATCATAAATGTAAATAATTTCAATAGTAATATAATAAATATACTAAAATATTATACTAATAATAATTTAATAATTTACAGATTAAATTATTTTGATATATTTTAATATTATTATGATTTTAATGATTAGTATATTTTGTTAAAAGCATTAAAATGAAGAAAAAGATAAATAAATGGTTTAAATTGTATTAAAAAAGTAAAATTAAATCATAAATAATATAATAAGTAATAATAAAAAATGATAATTTCATTTAATTATAATTCATTAATAATTGCAAACAATGAAAGGGCACAAGCTAATAATGGGGCAACATTATTCCAGATAGTTTCAACATCAATTTCAATATCTTCAAATTCATGAAGTTTAGGTTCCTTTGATAAAGTAATATGTGGAGCAGTTACTGAATCAAATTGAATAATCTTTGTAATTGGTTTAGTGTTTTCATTAAAAGATAAAAGAACATATGCACCTTTATTTCCAACTGTTCCACAATAATTTGGAGCAGAAAATATTGTCATTAATTTATTTTCAATATTCCATTCATATCCATTGATTTTCATTTCATGACTTCTAATAATTAAGTCAAGATGATTTAAATTAAGAAATTCTTGTGTTACATCTGGACCAAAAAAATGTCCAATACCTCTGTAACTTGGACTATTTCCTTTTGCTGCTTGTGGGTCATTCCATAATAATTCTGATTCAATAGAACCATCTTCAGGATCATCTCCACGTCTTAATTGATTAATTCTTTCAATTTCCAAAGGTGTTGGAGGTAATCCTCCATGAACAATAAAAACAGAATTATTAATAAGATGACAATAAGGTAACCAACGAAGTGATCCAGCTACTTCTATAAATGTTTCTTGATCGTATTTACTTTGTACTTCAGTTAAAAATCCATAAGAATAATTAACATCATAAGTTTCATGATTTCCTCTGTTAATAAAGAGTGATTGAGGAAAAGCGATTAAAAAACTATAAAGAGTTAATACAATTTCAATACCAAATACTCCTCGATCAACTAAGTCTCCATTAAATATATATTTATTTGTTGCAGATGGAAGTCCATTTTGTTTAAATAAATTACATAAATCATAAAATTGTCCATGAAGATCACCAACAACTGTAATATGTTCATTTGGTTCAATTGTTACTTTAACTAATCCATCTTTATTTTGTAATATTATATTAGCTTCTTCAACAATCCTAAAAACATCTCTTTTACATAATAATCCTTTACCATTTCCTTCTTTAAAAAATGAATATAATTGATAAGCATAATTTGCATCAATTTTGTCTTTAATTATTGGTCCACAATAATCTTTTTCTAATGGAATCATTTCCCATCTTTTTTTTATCGGTAATATACTAATAAATAATTGGGAAAGTCCAATAAAAATTCCAATAAAACATAAAGACAAAGACAATAATATGCGTGCAATTCCATATCCTGTTACTATAGAAAAGTCACATTGAACTAATTGATAAACTCCAAGGCATAATGTTAATGTTCCTATTATAAGAGAAATTAAATAACTATAAAGTATTTGCATCTTTAAAAATAGTTGTTTTACTATTTAATTTAAGTTCTTTTTTGATATTCTTTTTGTTTAGCATTTATAATTTCTTTATTTTAAATTTTAATTTATTTTTATTTGTATGGTATTGTATAAATAACTCACTTCTTTTTAGTTTTTATGAATTACAAATAAACCATAGTTATTATTGTTAGTTGGAAATACTTATTTATTATAAACTACACTTTATTTATTTTTGTTATTTATTTCTATCTTTTTTAAATTTATTTTTCCTGTTTTCCTCATTTTTTAGTTCTATTTTGGAATATTCTTTTTCTATTTTTATTTCTTTCATTTTTATTTATATTTTGTTATTTAAATTCATTTTGATGTTTTAAAACATTACAAAGAGAAATTAAATGTCAGAAAGACGGAAAGAGAGTGAGTTAAAAGAGAAAATAACTAAAATAATATCAATGAGAGTATGCATAATAAATGATAAAATGCATGCAATAGTATTTATATTGAATCATTGAATGTCATTGTATAATGATAATACAATTTCATTCATTAATAGAATTTGAAGAGAAATGATGTAATGTAAAATGAAAATAATATATAAATAACACCATAAATAATGAATATAACTAAATAATTAAATGAGAATAAATGAAGAATAAA
>NW_008579483.1:485-899 GCF_000257125.1 Entamoeba nuttalli P19 | reverse complement strand
GAAATAATGATAATGTTAATAATGAACAATGGTAAATGATAATTGAATGTAAAATAATAAAGAAGAAAAAAAAGAAACATGAGAGAAAGAAGAAGATAAGAGTAGAGATTATAATAAATGTATAGAAAATGAAAATAACAAGTAAAATGAAATAAAATTCAATTGAACATTAATGAAAATGAAATGAATTAAACAACAAATTAAACAGATATTAAAACAAATACAAATAAATAATGAAATAATACAGTGAAATAAAATAAATAAACAATGAAATATTTCACTTTGATATTCACCATTTCATTCATTGCAGATGAACGAATTGTTCATATTTCCTCATTGATTTATTTTTTCGATTCTTTTTTTATTTCATTTTCAATTACTATAATTCATTTTGATGTGAAAATTGTTTTTTTT
>NW_008579483.1:0-475 GCF_000257125.1 Entamoeba nuttalli P19 | reverse complement strand
TTATTATTTTCTTTATAAACTTCAATATCATCTCCATTTCCAAATGCAAATAAACAACTATGTGATTGCTTAAATAATTTAAATGCATATTCTGGTATTTCATCAAATTTCTTCATTCTTTTCATTCTTCCGTTTGATTCTAATGAAAATAAAAATGATTTTGGATCATTTATATAACCATGAATACTGTTATCAATTTTTAATTAACATATCCTCCAAATTTATTTCCTTCTTTCATTTCAATAATAATTATTATATGTTCTTTATTCAATACATAATTTCATTTCATTCTGTACCTTCAATAACTATTATATGTTCTTTATTCATTATTCTTTCGTTATATGTTCTTTATTCTTTATTCTTTGATTTATATGTTCTTTATTCTTTATTCTTTCTCTAAATATTGATGTATCAATATTCCAATTATCAATATCTGAATCAAATCGTATATTTCCTACTTTTCTATTTGTCCATT
>NW_008579482.1:0-575 GCF_000257125.1 Entamoeba nuttalli P19 | reverse complement strand
AAGTATTAAAAATATTTAGAAGTATTATTTGGAAAGAATTCTTAATTCTAATAAGAAGGGTTGTATTTTTTGAATTTCTTATTGCAACTCTGTTTCCTTGGTTATATAAAGTCATTGGTTTAAATGTATTTTTGTTCTGATTGTTGTTTTGTTTTTAAGAAGTCTTTTTTATTCTTAAATATAATGATTTATTGACTGATTTGTTTATGACATATTTTACAAAGGAAATATTGAGTGGTTGAAAGTTTAATTTGTGATTAAGTAGTTATTTTTTGTTTAGTTCTTCATAGACTAATTCAAAAATAAATTCTTTTTGAAACATGGTATTATTTTAGCCTGCCTACAAGTGGCATTTGATAATAAAATATTATTTTAGAATAAATATTAACATACTTAACTCTCATTTTTAGAGACTATAATTTGATGTTCTAACTCAAAAATATGAGAAAAGAGCATTGAAGATATTTAAATTAACTTCATAGTATATTAAATATAATAACAATAAAGTATTCAAATAAATACCATTTTCATTCTTTATTTTCAACTCCCTCTAACATTCTTACAATTTCATCTAT
>NW_008579481.1:0-270 GCF_000257125.1 Entamoeba nuttalli P19 | reverse complement strand
ATCAAAGAATTAAAAATTGAGATTGACATCAAAAAAAGAAATTAAAAGTCTTGTCAAAAAAACACGATTGACGACATTGAATACTGCTTCAATTAAAATCAAACAAACTGTGTAGAGCTGATACTAGATGAAGACGAATTTGAAGGGAATACTCCGTCATTAGTAAGGAAGATAACAAGCTAGTTTATATCAAAACTGATTTAATAGGTATACAATACGATATTATGAATCAGACTTTACATTTCTTATTTTATATTTTATATTTTATAT
>NW_008579480.1:0-362 GCF_000257125.1 Entamoeba nuttalli P19 | reverse complement strand
ATAAGATGTCTTTTTGTCAATTTCTTAATTAATTTTATTTCTATCTTCATAAAATTCTTCAACTTCTCATTCATTATTTTCATAATCTCCTTCAACATATTCATTGTTATATATTTCAATATATAAACATATTGTTTTAAATCATGTTCTGAACATATTATTTTTATACATTTCTTTTTAGTCATGATTATTCAAATGTTTTTGGAGTATTTTATTTCAATATGTATTTCAACACACAATAAAAACACAAAGAAATGAAATATTTCATATTTTGATGTTTGTTTCAGATAATGTTATTCTTTATGAAGTATTTATTTGTGACACAATCAATCAACATATTGAATTATCAACAAAATAAGAAG
>NW_008579479.1:0-406 GCF_000257125.1 Entamoeba nuttalli P19 | reverse complement strand
TGTAATTAATAATTGTTAAATATTTGTTTATAAACAAAATCATGTTTTACTTTATTTTATTATGACATTTATTTTTGTTATGATAATACTGTTGATTTCTATTGAAGTTATGATAAAATAATTATGATGATGAAAATTAATGAAATAATGAGTGAAAAGAAGCATATAATTCATGATGTAATTGTCTTGATTATAGTCATTATTATGGTAATGTTTCATGCGATGACTAATATATCCCTGCCAATACAGGTAATACATATTTTCACTCATTCTTCTGTCATTTATGTTTGTTGTTTGATAATGAATTTTTCTTTTGTTATTAGTTTTTATGTTGTCTGTTTTGTTTCTTTTCATTCAGCATTTTCCTGATAAAAAGATAAATAAAATAAAAAGTAATTAATTAAGT
>NW_008579478.1:0-501 GCF_000257125.1 Entamoeba nuttalli P19 | reverse complement strand
TTATTATTATATGTTTATTTATTCTTTATTGTATTCTGTATTTCTTTTTATATATTGTTTTATCATCTATATATTGAATTTTTATTATTTCTTTCTTATTTCTTTCATTTCATAGTTGTAAATGTCATTATTTTGTAAATTGATTGAATTGAATACATTTAATTTTATTATTATTATTTTATATTTATTTGTTAATTAAAAAGATGTAAGAAATGTAATAATGCATCATTACATATCATTTATATCATTTATTATTCTTTTATTATTCTTTCTTTTTAAATTATTCTTTTTTTTTTCTATCATTTCTAATCTTTCTAATATTTATTCATTTATCATATTGAATGTATTGTAATTAATGTATTGAGATGAATATTTCTTAATGTTATTAATTTATTTCATAATTATTTATCATTTAAATATGATTGTTATGAACTTTATTATTTCTTTATAATTTCATTTTCAATTATGAAATTTCTATTTATCATTCTATTTTATTTAATT
>NW_008579477.1:418-1324 GCF_000257125.1 Entamoeba nuttalli P19 | reverse complement strand
ACATTTTATTTCTTCCTTCTTTTATTATTTCTTTTTTATTATTACTCTTTATCTTCTTTCTTCTTTCTACTTTATTTTTATTCTTTATTCTACTTTCTTTTTATTCTTTTACTTCTTTCTCTTCTTTTTTCTATTATTCACTTTTTCGTTGCAATGCACCTCTATTGATTGTTTAAATGATTTAGATCATCAAATTTAATTAATTAACGCTTCTTCTTTATTCATTATTTTTACATTCAAAGTATTTGTTTTGAATATCTCCTTTCTTTATTATTATTCATATTTGTTTTTATTTCAAAGAAGATAAAGAGAACAACAATTATTTCAGTGTTTATATTTTAAATAAATTTGTGAAATTAGAAAGAAGAAAAACACTTGCTCATATACAAAAATGTCATAAATAACAGAAAACATCATCAATTGTTTTAAAATATTCACTTATTCTTTTATCTTTAATTACTTTCAGCAACTCAATTTGTTTAATTTGAGAGAATAATGATTTAATTTGATGTATATTCATTGAATGTATTTTACCAATTAATTCAATTCATTATTTTCTTATTCAAATCAACAATAAACGTTTTTATAAAATAAAATAGAATAACAATAAGTTGAGTCTAGAGTATTATATCAACATCATGATATAACATTAAAAAGAAATAATGGAAATGTATAAATATACGAGTATATTATATAAATAACAGATATAATGTGATATTTATAACCTAAAAAGGAAATGTGAAAAATAAATCATTTTTATATCATATATTACGTTCACCATCAAATAACATAATAAATAAATATATAAAAATAGAAAAAGGAATAAAAAGAAAATAGAAAAAAAATGAAGGCTAAAGAACAAGGAAATAAACATAAAACAATATAAAAATAAGAATAATCAACAAA
>NW_008579477.1:0-222 GCF_000257125.1 Entamoeba nuttalli P19 | reverse complement strand
AAAACAAGAAAGAAAAGAAACACTGAATAAGAATAGAAATAAAAATATAAATAAAGAAATAGAATAACAAAAAAATAAAAAATAATTTTTGTTATAAGAAAAGAATTGTTGTGAGTTTCTTTCATTTTATGAGTTATTTCATCTATCAACAAATCTATTTCTTGTTATGAAATTATTATGTTTTGAATATTAAAGAATAAGAATGAATAAAGAATAAGAAAT
>NW_008579476.1:0-2710 GCF_000257125.1 Entamoeba nuttalli P19 | reverse complement strand
ACCAAATGGTTGATTATATTAAAGAACAAACAGGTGTACAAGCTATTGTTATTGTTTTAGACTTTAACAAAGAAGTGTTATCAGACAATGTTAAAAGATTGTTAAAATTAATTTGTAATGTTTTTCCAACAGAAGGTTTTTGGGAACACGTTTGTGTTGTGTGGAGTAAATGCTTGTACAGTATATCAGAAAATGAATTAGAAAGACAAATTAAAATAAAGAAAGAGAAATTACTCCCAGAACTAAAGAAACTTATAAAAGATACTACAAGAGATGAAGAAGATATTGAATTTCCAATGTATTTTGTAGACTGTGTTCCAGTTGAAGGGAGTAATAACAGTAGGTCAGAAAATGAAATTAAAAAACTTTTAACATGGGGTTATTACCTAACACCAATTAACAAAAAGAGAAGTACAAAAAGAATAATTAAATATAAAAACATTGATATTGAGAGAAAAGATGTCACATCAGTTGAAGAAGCAAACAACAAAGAAGTAAAGATAAAAACTGAACACAAAACGAGGGAGAAAAGAACTGGATTTGACGGTGAAATTACATACACTGAATGGAAAACAGAAAGTAGTGATTCTAAAACTGAAAGTAGACCAAGTTCATCATGGTGTGTCGTAGTTTAATGGAAGAAATGGAAATATTAATTGACTTTTTGGTTAATTAAAATGATTTTGTAAAAAAAATAAAAATTTGACAGCACAAATTATTACCAATGTTTAGCTCAAAATGAACTAATAAATGAAAATTTGTTTAATTTATTTTATAATAAAATAATTTAGCTATTCATTTATTAAAATAATGAATATTTTATTATGAAAATAAAAACATATATTGAAATTTTCAATATTCATTATATTCATAATTTAAATAATTGTAAAAAATAATATTAGTTAAAAATAAAATAAAAAGAAGTTAAGGAAAGATAACACAAATACATAAAAATAAAGAATCATAAATAATATTTACAAATCTAATCATTTTAATAAAAATTCAACACTTAATTTATATTGCTGATTAATGACTGTTTAAAATATCAGTTAGAAATACTATCTATGAATGTATTTATCATATTCATTATTATTAGTTAATATATCTTAAAAAGAAGAAAATGAAATAATAACAAACAAACATAATTTTTTATGATAATGAATAAATCTTTTTTTAATTAAAATATCTTAAAATATTCATCAATACTACTACTAATAAGAATAATACTAACATTATAATATCATTTTAACTACATTTAACGATTCTTTTCTCCTTTTATAACAAAACACCAACATCCAAATATTTTAAATAATAATACAGTATGATAACAATTTTTCTTTAATTGAATCTCATTCTTCTCCTCTTATTTGTACTGTTTTAGTTTATTTAAAAATATATAGAATAATGAATAAATGAATAGAATTCAGGTGGTGAAATTAAAAAATAATATAAACATTTATCATCAAGTACAACAAAGAGTTAACACAAATAGAATAATAAAAATGAAAATACACTTATGAATTGCCAACAAATAATTTCATTCAATGAATATACATATAAAACATGTAATAAATGGATTAAAATTTAAAAACAAATCAAAAGACAAACAAAGAAACAATTGTTAGAAACGATATAAAAATAAATTGATTTAATGATATGTAATGAAAAAACTTAATAAATATTTAAAATGAATATTTCTGCATTTTATTATTTGTATTTGCAACATGAGAGTATTATTTTTATATAAACAAAAAAGAAAAGAGAAAATTTAGTTACATTATATTGATTATGATACATTTTATTATCATAATTAGCATAAATATGAATAATCCTAATGAAAAATGTTATTGTTTTAATTCATATTCTAACAATAAATGTTCTATTATTGTTAATGAATAAAAATAAAATACTGATAATGAAAAATTAAAATAACTTATTTGTATTAAATTTGAGAATAAATATTCCGTAGAAATTAAACAAATACAAAAGTATAGAAGAAATATGAATTTTTCATGTGAATATGATATAGCATATTCACATAATGATATGATTAAACAGTAATTGATAAATACACATTTTAAATCATCTGAAAATGGAAAAGAATATTGTCAAAATATAAAACAAATTGAAAGGTGTATTTACACATTTATCAAAATAAAAATGTGATGAAAATACAAAAACTTCACATATTAAAGAAAGGGTATATGGTACTTGTACAAAAATATAAAATATGAATGTAAGGAAAATGATTCAAATAGCATTTCAAATTGAATTTCTTCATTTAATGATCAATCCTCTTATCACTCTGAAACTATTTCAACGTTGAGTATTGTCTTTATTATTGTTCTTCATTTCTTCTTTAATTAACTTCATTCATTGTAATTTTATTATTTTGTTTGTTGGTAATGAAAATAAATCTACTAATTAGTTTTTATATTATTATGTTATTATATGTTTGTATTGTTTGTATTCCCTTTTTTATTTTATTTATTTGTAACTCTATCCAATTTCTATTTATTTATATCTTTATTCTTTATTATCATATTATTTATTCTTAAATATATTTGTTGTTTATGACTTTTATTTTCATTAATCATGATTGGTATTTCATTTCTTGTAATAATGATTCGTTCTTTTTTCTAAAATGTTGAGTTTTTGATATTAAATATTTTTTTAACGTCACGAAAATTAGCAAAGAAAAAATGCATCT
>NW_008579475.1:0-14928 GCF_000257125.1 Entamoeba nuttalli P19 | reverse complement strand
GTTTATTTATATTGTTTTAATTTGTCATTGTTCTTCTTATAATCTTTACTTTATATTTTGCTTAAAATAATAACAACATTATATGTTTTTGCTTTCTTAAGTCTATTTCTTCTTTTCATAAACCAATTTTTGTATTGGAAGTTATCCTTATTTAAATTTAGTAATTTCTTTATTAAAGAATTGTTATTATAAAACATCTTCAACCAAATGATATAAATATTATTGAATATCTTAAGAAGTACCAAACGCATCAAATAAAGACTAGTCATTTAATTATTATTTACTTGAAATAAGACTGATATTAAGAGTATTCTTTGATAAAAAAAAAAGTCAATAAAAGATATTGAATAAATAAAAACGAGCAAAAAGAAAGATGTTTGTAAAAAAAGAATGATAATTTGAGTAAGTTAATAAAATATAAAATGTGTAATAAAGAATAGATACTCTGAACCAAGACATTAAAGAGCTTTTTAATACTAAAATTACTTCTAAACTTTAAGGATATTAAAAATATTTATTATTTTCAGAAAATTAAAAGAATTGTATGAATTATATTTGACAAAGTCTTTTTAATTTGATTAATGGATATTATAACAGTAGTTAAATGCATTATACAGTAGAATAACAATCAAATGATTTAAATTTTTATTGAAAAAGAGATGATAAAAAGAATAAAATCTTTTAATAGATACAATCATCTTGTTTTTATAAATAACAAATTAGAAATAATTTAGCATTAATTTCTTAATTAAATGATTGTTTTAAGGATGAAATTCAAATTCACTTAGAAGTTCTCCTTTAAAAATACATTTTAACACTTGATTAGATAACTCACAAATCTCGTCTAAAGTAGAAACAAATGTTTTAGCCCAAGACAACATAATGCCTGAAGCACCACCATCTAAGATGGATTGTGATACACATAATACAACTATTCCACATATTAACGAAGAATGATTTGCTATAAGCATTTCAGGAGAGTTATATAGCAAGTGACAAACGTCAGTAGCAATTTTATTGAGTTTCTGATTTTTATTAAAATATACTTCAAGAAAGAGATTAACATATTGGATTGGAACTGGTGGGTCTATATAATAATTTAACATTTTTAATACTTCCATTTCTTTAATAGTAAATTCTCTTTTTGAACAAACCAATGAAGTGTCATAATAAATTTCTTTGACCCATCTTCTTCTTTTCTCATATATTTTACTTGCTAAACTGATACATATAAAACATATAATTTCTGGATTTTGTTTTTGAACATATGAAGAATTAACTACACATAACCGTTTCAATATTCTACAATAAATAAGTTTTTACTATTTCTTGTATCTTTTGACTGTTTAAAGAAATATTATTTATAATACTGAACAAACGTTACTGCAGTGTGAGTTGTAATAGGGCTCAATTCTAAACGATTGCAAGCAGTAAAAATCTTCTGAACAAATAATTTTGCTGGCCAGCAGTTATTAAAAGGGATTAATCCATAATACTTTTCTTCTTTAATACATAAATTGAGTAATAATTCTCTGTAAGTAAAAGTCCCATCTCCATTTTCTAATAGCGCAATATTATCAATGATTAAAGGTGATGAAAATGCAACGTTGTCATCTTCTCTAGTCTCTTCCATTCACTAAAGTATCTTTGATTAACTTTTTTGATGCTCTAAAAAAGATTACTTTTTTTAACACTTTCCAAGAAAGACATACTAATAGAGTATAATAAAATCCCCTATGATTTAACGAATATTATTCAATTAAAAAAAAATTAGAACATGTCATTTTCTTTTAACAACTTTCCAGCTTTATGAATCAATTTAATTGCACGTTTAGCATTTTCAGTTTCTTTATTGACATCAATTTTAATTATTCGAGGATGACATTTCTCTTTTGGGAGTGGACAAAGAATTCTTTGTTTTTCATTATCAACAAGAGCATAATACTTTTGTTTTGGTTGCTTATAAACGTATTTGTCTTTTTTCCAAATACACTTATTTCTTGGAATATGTTTAACATGTTTCATTTGACATTTTTTTAACTGTTGTTTTTGTCGTTTTTGTTGTATTGGTTGTGTTGAATTTGGTTGTGTTCCATTAGTAGAATTAACGTTATTCAACATTGGTTTAACTAATGTTTCGATTGCAGTACATGTCTTTTTTGAGTTAAATTTATTATCAAATCTAGCTACCTTTTCGTTTGAATTAAATCTAATATATTCTGGATCAGAATCAATAATATCACGAATTGATAATCTTTCTTTTTCAGTGAGTAAGGAAAGAGCATTTTCTACAATTCTTTTGCTCTTTCTTTTTTTCTTTTCAGTTCGTTCTTTAATTTTTCTAATACTTTCTTCACTTTTTAATATTTTTTTAGCAGCATTTTCCTTTTGTTTTTTGACCATATCTTCACGAGTTAATACATTTAAATCTGCTGAACATAATACAATAAATAAAAGAATGGTTATTCCTTTCATCAAAATATTATAAATTTATTTTAAGATTTTCTTTTTTTTTATTTTTGATTTTTAAGTTTTTATTAACAATCAAGAAGAAGAATAAAAATAATAAGAAAGAGTCAATTGATAATGAGAAGATATAATCATTTTCTCATTTTATTCTTGAATAAACAATCAGTAAAATATTCAAAAGTATTAAAGGGAAATCATTTAATTAATTTTGATCATCTAATTGTTAGATTTGTACATTGCCTAAATTCATTGGTTTCTACTACTCTTAAAGAATTAAGTAGATTTAAATTTCTAAGACTAATACTGTTATAAAAGAGCCTTCATAAATTGAGTGAACTTCATGAAAAATATTAATTTCAGACAAAGAACAACAACAGGAGAAACAATTATTTCCTAATGAAATTACTTAAGAAAAAAGAAATGTTAAGTCTACGTATAGAAACATCATTTTTGAATTGAAAGTATAGAAGAAGGAATTTTAAAAGTAGTTAATGAAGAACAACTAATAAAAACACAAATTTCTAGAGGAGTTAAGAGTAGGAAGTGAAGAAAAAGAACTAAAAGTGAATAAGTAAATAGAAATAGTTTGATCCAAACAACAAATAATTATTTAAAGAAGAATTGTCGAAGCAAATAGGAAGAGGAGAATAAATGATAAGTTTAATTTTCATTTTAAATTCCAAAGAAATAAATAAAATATGTTATATGATTAAATTATGGAAATGTAATTAAAATATAATAATAATCAAAGAAGTTATCATTTCTTTTAAGATTAGTAACAATATCATGAATTGGTAATGAAAAATTATTATGTTCAATATGCTTATAATGTGAATTTAGAAATGGCTTTATTTAATTTTATTGCTTTAGAAGAAGTTATATAATAATTAACTAAATAATTTATATAATTTGGATAAATTGTATCAATGAAGTTATACAAATATAATGTTTCAATTTTTGGAAATAATAACATTGTTGAATTATTTAAAAGGTATTGAATTATAATAAAATATTAATAATAATTCTTTGTATTTTTTAACATCATTATCATATCAATAAACTCTTTTTTAATTATTTTAAAGTAATTTGAAACTATTAGGATAGAGTATCTGTCAAGTATATTTATTTTACTCTCTATATGTATTAATAAAAAAAGATAAAATCCAAACAGATAAATATCTCAATCTCTTCAATTATTATTATTTTTTTTTTGAGTATTAATTATTTTTTAAGATATATATCTCTTTTCTTTTTGCATGATTTGATTTGTCAGATTGAATTTATTCTTCAAAGTGTTATATAAAACAAAGATTGTTTTATTATTTTTTACTCAGAAGTATCTGTTATCAATCATCATCCAATAAATAATTTTAAGATTTTATTCCTTAAACTATTTTATTATTTTAATTTAATTAAAAAATAATATCAATTTTAATCAATGAAAAAATCACTTATGACTTATTCAACTTTAAGAACTCCTTGTGGACAAACATCAACACAAGCACCACATCCAATACAGTCATCTGGGTTTTTAATTTCAACATGATCATTTACTTCAAGAACACTTTGTGGGCAAGTTCCAGCACAAGCACCACAAGCGATGCAATCATCAATGTTAACAATAGTGATCTTTCCCATTAGATATGAATGAATAAAAAGATTAATTTGTTGTATTTAAATGACAAGTTTGTTTGTGATTTAAATAAAATAAGAAATTAAGTTAGTGTGTAATATCTTCTCAATTAAGTTTTGAAATTGTTTTTTTTTATATGATTATGGGATTTTTTATTTAAACTGCATAACATAAACACAAATTTCAATTTTTCACATTTTCAAAATTCTCTTTTCAAATAACATTCAAAACTATTTTTAGATAACTAGTAATTTGTTTTAGTATTTAATTTTGAAATGATTAATTGATTTATTAACTAAATCATACTAAAAATAAAAAAAGAAAAGTTTAGTTAAATTTAATAAAAAAAATTATACTTTTATAATTTGTGTTAAAATTATAATCCCATAAATAATTACCATTTTGCATTGTAGACTAACAGCTAACTGTTCAGTAAATTGAATAAAGAAGAAGGTTATCTATCATTTTTATTAATTTTTGATTTGAACTACATTTCGTCGTTGGGTAGTTGTTTGTATTTTAAGAATTCGAATTATTTTTCTAAAAAATATATTTTTTAAAACATTTTTTTATTCCAAAAGCATTTTAATTTGTTTAAAAGATGAAATTGTAATGAAAATTCATCAAATTAAATAATAGTTTCAGAAATAAATTAATGAGAAAAACTTTAAAAGAAGAATTAGGTGGTTCTTTCCTGAGATAAATAACCCTAAAATAGAAATTTAAGAATAAAAATACTAATTAATCGGGAAAATAGTAAAAATTATTACCAAAGTTAATTTAAAGTTTTTGATAAATTAAACTAATAGTTTATTAAATTAAAATAAATAGTTTAACGAATTATATTTAAATAACTTATCTGTTTAATTTCATCATCCAAATCTAATGGGAAAGATCACTATTGTTAACATTGATGATTGCATCGCTTGTGGTGCTTGTGCTGGAACTTGCCCACAAAGTGTTCTTGAAGTAAATGATCATGTTGAAATTAAAAACCCAGATGATTGCATTGGATGTGGTGCTTGTGTTGATGCTTGCCCACAAGGAGTTCTTAAAGTTGAATAAGTCATAAGTGATTTTTTCATTGATTAAAATTGATATTATATTTCCTTTTTTGTATTTTATTTTCTATTGTTTTTTAGAGATATTATACATTTTTTTCTTATTATTCTATATTTTGTTTTTCTTTAGTTATGTTATTGTATCTGAAATATTTTTTATTTTTAGTTATTACCTAATAATGTATTTTATATTTTTATTAATACTTCCGTTTCATTACGAAATAAACTTTTATTATTATAAATGAAGAAAAATTAAATAATTCAACAATATTAGTATTTTAAAAATTGAAAAATATTTTATATGAAAGATACATAACTTAAATACTTCTCAATTATAAACGATGACTAATTTTCAACACTTCTTAAATTAATAAATGAAAATAACTCTTTTTAAATAACTCTTTCTTTAAATATGCATTTTTACATTGACTAAGTTTAAAGTATATTTTATTTAATTTTCTTTTTATAACTTTTTTAAATAAACTTTTTTATTCTTCAATTTGAATGTTTGTTATTATATTAAATTTACTCTTATACACAAATACAATCTTTATTCACTATTAAAATAATTGTATGATAAAATTACTAATAAAACCAATTAAAAACAATAAATCAATACAAATGAAAACACACAAAGAATAAATTGTATTGTTTACTTCTTTTTTCCTTTAGTCTTAACTTCTTTCTTTGTTGAAGTTGTTTTCTTTTCTACCTTTGGTACTTTTGGTTTTTTTTCTTCTTTTTTAGAACTCTTCTTTTTTTCTTCTTCTTTTTTAGAACTTTTCTTTGTTTCTTTTTTGGTTTCCTTCTTTGATGTTTTCTTTTCTTTTTCTTCTTTTTTAATTGGCTTCTTTGGCTTTTTCTCTTCTTCTTTTTCTTCATCATCATCTTCTGGTTCATTAACAACTGCAACTTTATCTTTTTCAGTAATAACAATTTTAACATCACCTGGTTTTTTCATAAATTTGATAATTTCATCTACATACTTTTCTTTTGTTTTTTCTTTAGAAGCAGCAGCTAAACAAAAGAGTCTACAAATTTCAATAAGATTAACAAATGTTTGTTTTTCTAAATATTGTCTTTTCTTTTCGATTAAATATTCTGTCTCATAAATACTATTTCCTTTAATTCCATTGAAAGACATAATTTCTTTTTTTCGAACATCTGCATATCCTGAAGTACCAAATAAAACTTTATGAAGTAAGATAGCGGTGTTACTTGTTTTTTTAACTCCTTTCATAACATGAACAATTTCTGGAATATCACCTAGAGCCTTTCCGTCTCCATTAAAAATAATAGATTGTGTTGTACTTTCTGAAAACCTTTCAACAGTCTTCTTTTCACGTGGAGATTGTTTTCTTCTTTCGGCTAATGTGGACATTGTTTTGATAAAAACACTTTAATTAATAATTTTTCTCTTTCATCTCCTTTAAGTAGTACAGATGCCCTGACTTTTCGTTCTAAAAGAACACCATCGAAGGTTATTTCTTTTTTATTATTATTAATTATTGAATTATCCTTTTTATTATTATCTGTTTTTCTCTTTTTCAATCTTTTTTATATATCTTTGAATTATTGACATTTATATCATTTTTTAACCTATTTTCATATTCTTCTTTTTCATTTATCAATATAAACGCTGATGTGGATTATTAGAACCAATTTTTGTCTTATCTTTTTTTTATCTTTTCTATTTTAAGGGTTTTTTTTAGTAAATTAAAAAATTGTTTTTTATACTATTAAATCATCTCATTGGTTCAATGATTTATTTGTGTTATTCAGAATTATTATGTTATTTATTTTCTTGATGTTCTGAAAATAGAAATATTATACTAAAACTATATAAAATCCAAAAAAACCCTACACTTTTTTTCTGAAAAGAAAATCAACTAATCAGTAGTAAAAAATGCAAGCCGATGATTTGATCTGGATTCAATGCCAACATGGATTTTGTTCATTTAAGACTAAGGCTTGTACTGGTAATTTCTGCCGTAATCGTAATAATGTGATGGGTGAATGTCGTAGATTATATTGTCCATTGGCAAATAGTGTATATGCTACTATTAGAGAGTTTGGTGGAAACGTGTACTTATTTACTAAGAGTATTGAAAGAGCACATACACCTGCTAAATTGTGGAATAAATTGTTATTAGATAAAGATTATATGAAAGCATTACAACAAGTTACTGACACACTAACCGACGAATATAATCCAAAGTTAGTTCATAGAGTAAAACAAAGACTTACAAAGGTCTATCAATACCTTGAGAGAGAACGTAAATTAACACAATCTAAAGATAGAATGATGGAAAGAGTTAATATTAGAGAAGAAAGAAGAGATATCACAAGAGCTGAAAAAGCTGAACGAATGGCCAAACTTGATTTTGTAATTAAAGACCAATTATTACAAAGAATGAAGGATGGTGTTTATGATGATTTATATGAAAATCTTCAAGAATTAGAACAAAACCCACAACAAGTTGAATTAAATGAAGAAGAAATAGAAAAAGAATTAGAGAATGAATTAGTTCAATATGAAGAAGATATGTCAGAAGATGTTGAAGATTGGGCAGAACGTTTGTTTTTATTTAATAATTATATTTTATTAAATAAAGAATAAATTTTTTATTACATTTAATAATATTATAAATATTAATTATTAGGATATAAACAAAATAAAACTTCTGATGAAAAATTGGAATATCCACAAATCAAAAAAGGACCTAAAGTTAATATTGAATTCGAAGAAGAACCTGCTGATGAGAATATCGAACATAATGAAAATTGATTGTTTTGAATTTAAATCTCAATCTTTAAGTAACAAATAAAAACAAAATAAAACAACAAAATTAATAAGAGTTATTATGAAGATTGTAATGATGCTATTGTTCCTTTATAACTATAAGCGCTAGTAATCAAATAACTTAGATTACTTTCAGTCATTTTATTATAAAATTCTTTCGTTGATTTATTAAATTTTTCAAGATCTGAAGAGTCACAAGAACGTGTGATATTAATAAGTACTGCAAAGGCGAAGTAAATAATAAACCTAAAAATTAGTGAAATATTTTTTTTTAAAGGAAAAAGTAATAATTTGAGTATTAATAACAAATAACCTTTAATAAAAGAAAACAAACGTTCTAAACCCATTGTCTAACATGAAATTATCCCATAAAGCAAGTGTTAAATGAAAATGAAATTCCCTACAAAAAAGACAAACAAACCATCTATATGATTGTTGTCTTACAATATCAAGGTTAGGTTGTTTGGGGTCAACTGAAAATAAACTGTAATAGCGATCAACAATATCAACAAATTCTGTCCATAATAAATCTACATGAAATTGCGTTGAATGATTTATATAGAGTTTATCCATTATCTTTTCAAGTGAAAAATATACTGTTGTTTCAACTTGAAATAATATCTCGTCTTTGGGAACAACAAACACTCCATTTTCTTGTTTAGGTTCCATAAATGCAGTTATAATAATACCAACAATATCATTTAATCCTTGGAAATATCCTCGGTCAACATGAATAATTGAATATATTTGTAATATTCGACGAAGCATTTCAATAATTTTTGGTTCTTTAAAAAGGTATTCTGCCCCTTCTGGAAAAGTACGAATAATATCACACTCTATTACCCTTAAAGTTTTTTGATCAATTTTAGACATTTGAAAAACTCCTTCTTGTAAACTTTGTTCATTATCAACTAATGTATTTAACATTGATTGTAAAGACTTATATTCTTTTCCATTTTTTTCAGAATAAAGGTGTTTAATTTCCCATGGGTTTGATGGACGAAGTAATAATGCATACCAAACATACGCACGTAATTCAGCTGGAATACCATTATTGCATTGATATTCTAAACGACTATAATCCAATTCATTGAGACAATCACAAACAGCATTATAAACATAAGGATTCCCACTATATGTAAAATGTGGAACAAATGAAGAAGATAACTGATTCATAACATTTGTTGTAAATGAAGAGAGGTATTGAAAGAGAGATGAATCTGTCTTTGGCTCTGTTCTTTTTTGAAAAGGTAACTCTTGAGATTTCATTTAACTGGTTTTTGAGATTGAACGATATCATCTTTTCACTTTTTAAACTTTTAATCTACTTGTTGACATCTCTATTTTTCATTGATATTTTTTAAATAAAAATTCATAAAATAGAAAAAAAAAATAAGTACTAAAAATTATTTTAAAAATGGATGATAAAGAGTTAGATGGTTTGTTTGTGTATCTGCTTTTAATCAAATATCTTCTTACCTATTTCCAGATATTTTATCTGAAATGATTGAACAGGAGAAAAAAGAAAATAGCAATACTACAAATCAGTCTATTGGGGATATTCAATTTCCTGATTTATCACAGATTTATTATGACTTAATAAACCAAATTAATCAAATTGTTTGCCAAATATATAAAATCATAACAAAATAAATATATGAATAACAAAATTTAGGATAAGTCTTCTGATGATAAAAATTTAACTGGTGTTGAAGAAACTTTAATTAGTATGTTACGACCCTTTTTATCTAAAGATATTTTGTATGAACCAATAAAAGAATTAAAAGAACAATACCCTCAATGGCTTGAAAAAAATAAAACAATAATTACATCAGAAGAATTTGAAAAACGAATCAAACAATATGATACTGTTTGTAAAATTGTTGAACTATTTGAACAATCTACAGAACCTCCAATGGAAATAATTGTTGAACTTATTCAAAAAATGGGTCAACCACCACATGGATTAGTTCAATGTCTTGCTGAATAAAAAAGTGTTTACTTTTAAACTATTCTTTGTTTTGGTTCATATTATCTTTAATCATTTTTATTGTCATGATCTTCACTTTTGATAACTTCAGATTTTTTCTTTGTGTGGATTGTCAAAAAAATTGTCAGATATAATGTATTTAAGAAGCTTCACAAAAGGAAAAAATAGATGACTGAGACTAAAGATTCTTATGAACCAATGAAGAAAAAAATTAATTCTACTTTTAAAAATGATATGAAAGAACCTAATAAAATAATAATAAAAAAGGTTGGTAAAATAAATTCTGGTTATAACATATCTGTTATTAACTCCCCTACAAAAGTTTTATCGAAATCATATGAAGTAAATCAATTAATGAAACTAAATAAAATTAATGAAATAGTCAAAGTTCATTGTTTCTTAGATGAGATACAATTTCAAAATGACTGCATATTAATATTTAAAATATGTGATGTGAAAAATCCAAAAATTACCATTTATGGAAAGTTCTGGACTCGAGAAAGTAATCCACAATATCTATCCAAAATGGAATGTTATATCATGGGGAGGTTAATATTTCCAAAAGTTGAAAACAAAGAACCTATCTTTAATTGTATTTGGATTGGAAATGGAAAAGAAAATATCTAAAAATTAAAGAATAATTAATATATTCAATCAAAGGAATTTAACTCAACCATTAAATGGTTAATAATTTAAAATAACCTTTTATTTCTTATAAGAAATAACTAGATATAAAATGAAGAAGTTCAAACAAAATATCAACAATCCCAATAAAAACCATGAACTTTGCAATAACACTTGAACATAAACACTTCACAGTATAGATTGTTTTATGCATTCCTTCTCCAAAAATTCGTTGGACATGTTTAACTGAAACAAATTGAATTAATGAAGGAATCATTACACCAATTATTGTAGCAGATATACCAACAAAAGAAAGAACAGTCAACGAATCATTATAAAATATACATAAAAACACAGGGATAGATGCTATACCTGCTCTTACAATAACATCAACCCAGAAATGATAAATAATAAATGTTTGGACATTAAAATAACGATAAATAGTTTGTGCAGCAAAAACAACTAAAGGAGGATAAACACTCAATGTTGTTATAATTGGTAATAACATAATAATTATTTTAATAATTATTGCCCAAACAACACTTCCATCTGAAGGAAGAATTGGTTCCCAACCATCTCCAATTCCAGTGTATTCTACCCAAATATCACTTAATATTCCAGTTTTTTTAGAAAATTCAGTGTTCATTAGTGAAAGTGATAAATACAATATAAAACAAGTAATATCAACAATCAAAGTATATAAAAATGGTCTTTTTGTATATGAACGGGCTGTAGATTCAATAATTGTATTACAATTAATAAAAGAAAAAAAAGACACAGACAACATATATCCGATTTTACATAATGATAACCACCAATCATCTTGTGTTGAACTTGAACTAGTTATAATAATTTCATCTCTTTTTGTTACTGAAAAGAAAATAATTAATGTAGTAAACATTAGTACCAATGCAACTATCCTATAACTAAAGAAATAAATCCTAACTTATTATTTAATATAATTAAATGAAAAACAAACCAAAAGAATAATAACTGTAATTTTTGAAAGATTTTAGGATTAATCATAGATAAAATAACAAATATTAACATAAATCCAAATGAAATTCCATAATAACTTCCACATACTTTACCATTTAATTCATAAGAAGTAATCAATGAAATTAATGAACAATCAAAATTTATATCTTCTAAAACATCAAATGACTTAACAATTTTACTAATACACAAATAACAAAATGATAATGAACACCATAAAGCAGAAAGTAAATATGAAATAGATACTATAAATGAAATAATTCTCCCTTTAGCATATAAATGAAATGAAAGCATTCGAGGAAAGTCAAACATCATTTGACCTAATTCATTTTTAGGAAATCCACCTATTTCCATTGCAGCAGCTGCACCACTTGTTCTTGCCATTGAGTCAAACAAATAAATTGTTGATATCAAAATATTAATAAATACTAAAGTAAATGTTATTGAACTTAAAATAACACCACAATTAATAAAAACATCTAATAACATAATTAAACCAATACCAACAGTCCCATTAAAAACATTTACAATAAATAATAATGTCCCCATATCTTTTTCAGATTTTAATGGAGTTTCAAAAGAAGTAACAGTAGCAAAAAAAGAATTGAAAAAAGAAGTGGTGGATTGAATAAGTGGTTGTGTTTCATCCATTTTAAATAATCAAATAATCTGATAAAAAAGATATTTTATTTTTCTTCATTTTCATTTAAAAAATAATAAATAACATTTTGTTAATTTTAAAAATTGAAAAATGTTATTTTATGAAAATTCAAAAGAAAAAAAATAATTTAAAGATTATAGTAAATTTATTATAAAAAAAAAATATGAGGATTGTATTAACCTGAACTGAGAAAATAACCCTAGCAATTGACCAGACTGAATGCACCACTTCAGTAATATTAAAGACGTTGTTGCTATTGATTTCATTAAGGCATATGCCGAACATCTTAAGAAGTCTGGAAAGCTCGAAATTCCAGAATGGGTTGATACTGTCAAGACTGGTATGTGCAAAGAACTTGCACCATTAAATCCAGATTGGATTTATATTAGAGCTGCTGCAATTGCAAGAAAAGTTTATTTGAATAATGGAATTGGAGTAATGGCACTTAGAAGAGCTTATGGTGACCAATACAATAAACACTATAACCCATCCCACAGAACTCTTGGATCAGGAAAAGTTAACAGATATATCCTTCAACAACTTGAGAAGATGGGCATAGTTGCTAAGATCCAAAGTGGAAGAGCCCTTACTAAAGAAGGAAGAAAGGATATGGATAAAATTGCTTTCCAAGTTTATAAGGAACATGAAGCCAAAGTTACTCCAATGATTCTTATGCCAATGAACTAATTGAATAAAACTGGTTGTTTTGATTTTTATTTATTTTTTTTTCAAAACGAAAAAGATATATATTTAATTTAGACTATTCATTTCATAATATTAAAAGGAATGAAATAGAATTATTAATGATAAATAGTATTATAAAATATAAAAAGTGAAACTAGATATATAAAGATAAATGAAATCAGAAAAAAAAAAAGAAGGGAGTAAAAATAAGGAAAATAATGGGATATTATCACTATATAAAATAGTGAAAAGTCATAACAAAAAACCTAAAAAACCCTGAGGTACTAATAATAATTAAATAATACTTTCATTCTAATGGCTACTCAAACTGTTCCACAAAGTGTTGCATTTGCTGAATACAATGAAAATAAAACCATTTTTGTGAATAATTTACCAACATCTGTCACAGAAACTGTTTTATTTGCTGAAGTATTTAAAGATTTCCCAAATCAAGTTTCAAATGTCCACATTAATAGAGACTCAAGATTTGATACAACTATTGCATACATCAATATGAACTCTCATGAGGCAGCCCTTCAAGCTATTAAAAAATTAAATGGTACTCTTATTGAAGGTAAAAAAGTTAATATGTTCTGGTCATTGAGAGATTTTAAGCAAAGAACACAAAATGAAACAAATTTATATGTTAAATATATTAAGAAGTCTGTTACACAACAAAAATTACAAGAAGTTTTTGAAAAGTATGGACATACTTTATCTGTTAAATTAAGTTCTAATGAAAAAAATGAATCAAATGGATTTGGATATGTAAAATATTGTACTGTTGAAGAGTGTCAAGCAGCTGTTGATGCTAGAGATGAAATTGCTAAAGAAATAGGTGATGAAGGATTCCTCATTGCTAAATTCTGTAAACAACCTAAAAATCTTAAAACCAATTTATATATTGGAAATATTGATAAAACTGTTACTGAAGAACAATTTCTTAAATATTTCGAGACATTTGGACCAATTAAATGTGGTGCTGATGGGAAAAAATTCTACAGATTCTTATATGATGAAAAGTATGAAAAGAATAAAGGGTTTGTGAATTATGAAAATACTGAAGATGCTCAAAAAGCTGTCACTGCTCCAAGACATTGTGTTCTTGGAGATAGTGATATTCTTGTTACTTATTATAAAACAAAAAAAGAAAGAAAACAAGAATTTAAACAACATGCTAATGAAATTAAGATGAATGCTACTGGCAAATACAAAGAATATAATTTCCACGTCAAAACAGATAAAGCTGGAATTACTGAAGGTGAAATAAGAGATGCTTTACAGGATTGTGGTGGAATTTATTCTATTAAAATTAAGTATGTTAATTCTGAACCAACTGATGTTGTTTACATCTGTTTTGATAATGCACAATCTGCACATCAGTTTATTCAAAAAGCTCAAGTTCTTGGATGGACTGCTAATCCATTTAAGACAAAACAAGAAAGAAGTAGTGCTAACAATTATTATAATGGTACTGGTATACCTGGTTTCCCAGTTAACTTCCTTCAATATTTCCAATTATTCCCATCTGTTTTCAATACTTCTATGAACAGACAACCAAAACCAGGAAATAAACAACCAAGAAATGTTAGTGCTTCTCAAAACGCTAAAAAGAAGTCTAAAGTTGATAATAATATTAAAAAACAATCAAAGTCTATTGAAAAAGCTCCAACAGTCACTGAAGAGATGAAGAATAATCTTGGTGATCAATTATATGATTTCATTTTAGGTATTGAAGATTATGATGAAGAAATTACTGGAAGAATTACTGGTGTTCTTCTTGAGTCTATTGAATATAGCGAATTAAATAACATGCTTAAAAACAAAATTGAGGAGCTTAAGAGTGTTATTAAGGAAGTTCACGAAAATCTCAAAAAGATTAATAATTAATCAAAGAAAGAAAAAATGAAAAACAAAAATGAAATTAATTTAATTTTTGATAAATTATTTTTATTAAATTAATTTAGTTAGTTACACAAAAAACATTTTTCATAAAAAAATTAATTT
>NW_008579474.1:0-923 GCF_000257125.1 Entamoeba nuttalli P19 | reverse complement strand
AAATATATTCTTAATAATTCTTTACCACATCCATCTCTTAATGACATTGGATTTTTCTTCTTATACCTACATGTAATGAAGGATGTTAATAATTTTATTACTGTTTTACAATCAGCAAATATCTTTTTGTTTATTCTTTATATTATTTTAACTATACTTTAATAAAATTCTAATAAGAAAGTGAATCAAAGTAATCATATAAAACAATAGTATGATGTTCTTTTATTGGAATGAATTCACTTGTTTTTATTACAATTATTATTTTAACGTTTGTCATAACTTATATTAATAATAACAAAATTAATAACTGTATGAATTATTTCATAAATACCTTTTTGAAAAAAATTCATGATATAAATATGATTATATTTTAACAGATGATATGTAAAAAGAAATATAAATCAACTGCTATAACACATAACTAACATTTAAATTGATCAAAATAAACAAGGAATAATACAAAAATGAAACAAATGATTAGTAGAAAGATAAAGCCAATATATTGGAAAATTCTTTAAAATATATAGATTTTAAAATACTTATACAACAATAAATAGAATAAAATAGGAATAAAAATATTAAATATTAAATATGATTATGAATGTATGAATATGTTATTTTTATTACAGATAATGTAGAATGACAGTTGTATTAAAATATTTGAAAAATTAGAATTTTATTATTAAACTTGAAAATTTGAGTCATAATAAAAATATTAGTATGAACAAAAGTATTGTTAATATTTCATGATAATATATTATCAAATATAATAATATTTATTTTTAATTTACTTGTGATGCAAATAATAATTAAGAATATAGTTTTGAATAAAAAACTAGAAGAATGATAAATTTATTTAAATAATAATATAAATCCTAGAAATTATTTTTGTTATTGCATTAATTTTATTTATTATTTATTCT
>NW_008579473.1:0-296 GCF_000257125.1 Entamoeba nuttalli P19 | reverse complement strand
GACATGCACTACAATACACTCCATCTGTTGCATTTTCAATTTGATAAAATCCATCTTTACATACAGTACATGGCTTTGCTCCTGTAAGTACTAAATTAGTGTCTTCACATGTAATACATGCTGTTGCTGAACATGCTGAACAATGTCCAAATTGGTCCTTTTTAGTAGAACAAAGAGCACAATCATTCCCTTGTCTATAAGCATTAGGTGAGCATTGAGTACATGCACTAAGTTGTGAACCAACAATATAAGCAGGATTATCACAGTCAAGACAGGTAACAAATCCATTACTAATC
>NW_008579472.1:0-456 GCF_000257125.1 Entamoeba nuttalli P19 | reverse complement strand
TGTTTCTAATCATATTCACTTTCTTTTATTTTTTCTCATGTATTTTCTGTTATTGTATTATCTTTTTCATTTTATTGTGAATAAATAAAATACATTGAATATCAGTATTTTCATTTATTAAATAAATTTATTCAACTCTTTTTGTTTTTATCTTTTACAACTTTTTCTTTTCTAACTATTCATTTTGTGATATGGTTTTACTATTTTATTCATATAATACACACACTTCAAAATTATTTTAATTGAAATGTATCAGATATAACTTTAACATTTTGTTGAATATTCTCAGAAACTCTTTCTGCATTAAAATAATTTTTGATAAAACTCATTTTTAATCTTGTGTCTTTGTACAATTTAACACTATTCTTAATGTTTTATTATCATTTTATTCATATTCTACATGAAAATGAATACTATCAACACATTTATGAATCAATTAACTTCTTTATGTTTGAA
>NW_008579471.1:0-213 GCF_000257125.1 Entamoeba nuttalli P19 | reverse complement strand
AATAATATAATACTATTAATCGTATAAGATATTAATATATTAAAAATGAAATGTATTGAATAATTAATAAGATATTGAAAGATTATTAAAGTAATAAAATTATATAAATTAATGAATTAATATTAATATATAATTGTAAATATCATATATTTAATATGAATAGTAAAATGACATGAAGATTAACAAAATTATGAATATAATAAAATAATAAAA
>NW_008579470.1:0-345 GCF_000257125.1 Entamoeba nuttalli P19 | reverse complement strand
ATTTGAATATAAGGATATTATCAAGGAATAATGTTTCTTTAAGGGGTGTGGAAGGTAAAAGGAGATGAGGCATAATCATTATGTTATGTATATACTCTCCATTAAAACAATAATATAAAGAAACAGAAATATTATATTACTCATTAAAATCAAATAAAAGTCAGGCAGCAACTTAAATGATTCTTCATTTAAGTCGAGCATGCTTGAAAACAATATTTCAATAGAAATAAAGCGTGCTGAAGAAATTGATTCGCTCACTTCTCAACATGATGAAAAACCTAAAAATAAGGTTGATCATAATTGATTTCTTTTTTTTTAAATTACATTCATAAAATAAATAAATAC
>NW_008579469.1:0-245 GCF_000257125.1 Entamoeba nuttalli P19 | reverse complement strand
TAATAAAAACACTTAGTCCATACAATACAAACATGTTTCCAGAAGTCAAAAACTGGAAATTCATTGTATAACTTTTTAATCAATGATTCAAGATTATCCAAAAATTCAACGCTGTTATAGTTCAAAACAAGAATAATACCATCTACTCCTTTTTGTTCCTTAATGTAACTTATCATTTGGTTCAACTGACTTTCATCCATTTCACTTGAGTCTCGAAGACCAGGAGTGTCAATTACAAATATATC
>NW_008579468.1:0-939 GCF_000257125.1 Entamoeba nuttalli P19 | reverse complement strand
TGTTTTTCCTCCTCCTGGTCCTCCAGTAAGCACAATTCGTATTATTTTAGGTTCTTCATCAGAAACGCACTCTATTGGATTATCAACAAAACTAACAGACATTAAATAATAGTTTTCAGGGTTTGTTTAAATTTCCATTGTTGAATCATTTGTAATTTCCTTTTTGTAGAAAAGTTAACTGCGTTTCATTCTTTCAAGTAATTGTGTTTATTATAAACTCACAGTTTTTGGTATAAAAATGTTGAATTATGTTTAAGAAGAAAATTAATAATTTTTCTTCAGTGCATTCTCTTATTTTACATGAATTTACAAGATAAGAAGGGTTTCATACATCATAAAATATAAGCTAGCCTAAAATTATCTATCTTTCGTTTTTGAATAAAACATATTCATTTTATTGTTCGAACTAACAAAAAAGTATTGAAAAACGAATTATCAAATAAATTATTTAAAAAATATTACTTAAAAATAATTTGAAAATAAAGAAACAATCTTAAAGAAAAATACTCTGATAATAATTATTCTAATAATATTTTTATTCAAATATAATTTATGAATAGTATTTTTAATAAATATTGTCTATTTTTTTATCAGAAAGTAGTAAATTATCTATATTAAAAAAATTATTATTAACTTATCTTTAAGAAATTCATTAAGATAAATTACTAAATGAAAAATTACTTTACTACTTGAAAAAAGACTTTAATTGAAATTATTAATTTCTATTGTCATTCTGAGTCTTTAATAAAAGAACCTTTGAATTAAGACTTGAAATAAAAATAGAATATTTTGAGAAACTTAAACAATCATTTCTTAATATTCATCCACATGTCTTTGGTCATGCTTAATATCTCTTTCTTTGTTTTAAAGAAAAATAAATAACTATCACATTATATATTAGAATTTAGTTAAACGGTTTTTGTGAATAACCAAACAATG
>NW_008579467.1:0-530 GCF_000257125.1 Entamoeba nuttalli P19 | reverse complement strand
ATGTATCTTATTTTTATATATTTATTTCTCCGTTTATAATATGTATATTATCTTCTTATTATTTCTAATTATATTCTTCTTATTTTATGTTTTTTCTTATCATCTTCTTATTTATATATTATTATATTCTTATTATTTGATTTATTATTATATTCTTCTTATTTGATTGTTTTTATGTTTATATTCTTTAGATTTTCTTGTTATTCTTTTCTATTTAGATATATGTGTTTATTCATCTTACATATTTGTTTATTCATCTTATTCATCTTATTCATATTTATATTATTATCATTTATATCTATTTTCGTTTATATTTATTCTGTTTTGATTTATATTAATATTAATTTTATCTTTTATACTTTTCTCTATTATTATATCATTTATTATCATTTCTATGATTTCTTTATCATTGTTCTTATTATTCTTTTTTTCTATATTCTATATCATTTTCATTTATATTTTATCAAATATTACATGTTATAACAATAACATAATACATTTGATTGATTATATAATAAATATCATGATGA
>NW_008579466.1:0-398 GCF_000257125.1 Entamoeba nuttalli P19 | reverse complement strand
CAACTAATTAACAATAATAATAAAGAAGAATTTAAAGGAAGAAAAGAAAAGAAATAAAGAATAAACAAAAATATTAGTGGCATAGAAAAAGATAAAGAGACAAAAAGAAAAACAAAATAAAGATGATAAGTAACAAGAAATAAATAAACAAGAACAAACAATATAGTCACAAACCAAACACACATAAAAAATAGAAAGTTGAAGTAAATAAAAATTATATTAACAAAACAGATAATAAGATAAAAATTATAATAGAAATTATAATATGGTATAAAAAAATAGTGTAATAATCTCTGTTTCCATCAACATCTTAACACCATTTTCTATTGCCTACAACTATTGTATTTTATACTATTTTTCTCCATTCACTATTTATAATTAAAATAAAAAACAAAATG
>NW_008579465.1:0-3039 GCF_000257125.1 Entamoeba nuttalli P19 | reverse complement strand
GATGGATGTCATTGAATACTGCTTCTATCATAATTAAATATATTCTGTAGAGCTACTAGATGAAGGGATAGGATTAGTATCAAATGAAAAAAATGAAGAATAGAAACTAATTCTATTAATACTTAATTACTTTTATTTATAGCAATATTTTATTTGTTAATATAATAATTATTTAATATAGTATATTTGTTTTTCTCTTTAGTTGTTTTTTTGGAAAATACTTCTTTTAAAAAGGACAAAGAAAAATATAAAATATGAAATATTTACTTCTCTTGTATCCTTTAAGTCAGTATTTTGTTTACTTTAAATAAACCAAAGACAATCTTATTTATTACTCTCTTAACAATTTACTATTAGGTTGTGTGACTATTTAGGAAATAAATAAATTAATAAAACTTTCAACTTTTTCTTCTTATACAATTCCTCCACCTAAAATTAAAACACTTCTATGATTGCTTTACTTGATAGCTCATTATGGATCTATCAAAAATTAGAACATGAATTTGTATTATTAAAATAATCTCTTTAAGTTATCAATCATTATACTTAAACCAACAATCTCAAGAAAACTTTACTTAATTAGTAAAAGAAGACATTATTCATTGGAGCCTTATAGAATACTAAAAAATTATATATTTTTGTAAATGATAAAAAATATTGAAGAGTAATAAAACAAAGAAATGGAAAAAAGACACTTGTTTACTCTAGAAGGAGCTGCCCATAGATATTAGAAGAAATAAAAGGTTTATTGCTTTCTTTATTTTTCTTAAATTATCTTTGTGTTATGTTTTTATTCTAAAATATTTTTATAACAAAAGTTTCATGAAAAGTGTTATTAATAACCAGTTTAAGAATAAGCTATGATATTGACATTCAATACACAAAAAAAACGATGAAAATGGGAGGTTTTGTAGTAAATTTAATCTTCTTGAATATCAAACCTCTAAAACAGCTACTTCACAATAACTTGGAGTGATAAAACTAAATTCAGCTATTTCTCAAATATTACCTCATCTATCTATACAACCAAATCAGCCAACCTTAAAACTATATATGATAATATATGATCACACTTATTAATAATTAATGTGACATCTACAAAGGTAATATTTATTACTCACTGAATATATTATTATTTATTCATCTTTATCCTTTCTTTTTCTATTTTGAGTTTTAATGAAAAGGCAATTTCTTCTTTTATTTATAGAGTAACTAAACTATTTCCACGTCAACCTGCAAAATAGAAGTTTTTTGTTTTTTTCAACAAAATACTAATAAATTCTAAAAATAGGATTTCAAATGAGATATAAGTTTATCATATAAAAAATTAACTAAAAAAAATATACTTAGTCTCATCATAAGGAAAAATACCAAAACTAAATTTAGATGGACTATTTGATTTGACAAAGAAAAGATCTTAATTTGAAGGAATTATTTCAGCTTAGATGGAACAACAGACCCAAGTCTCTTTAAAGAAAGGCGCAAAGCACTGGAAAAAAAGAAAGTCTAGTCATTGTGAATCATTTCCACATTATCTTGAAATCAATGGAACTATTCCATCTGTTATTATTTCACCATCAGACCAACAACCAAAATGTACAATTCTTTATAGCCATCACTCAACAGAACGATTAGAAACAATTTATGAATGGCTAAGAAAAATGTCATTATTACTTCATTCTGTTGTTGTTGGTTATGAATATCCAGGATATATGAATGGGACAACAGAATTCACTGAAGATTCATTGGCTAAGGTTATTGTTCAAGTCTTTGATTATGTTGTTAATACAATGAATGTAGATTCAAGTAAAATTATTCTATTTGGTAAAGGGGCTGGTGCAGCACCAACTTTATTCCAAGCATATAAATGTAGAAAAGAACATATGGTTGGAGGAGTTATTCTTGTTAATCCACTAGTTAACATGTCTCTTGTTACTTTATCTAAATTTCAAAAAGTTAGTCATATAAAAGCAGTAACTGCACCTGTTGCTGTTATTTTTGGTCAGTTGATTAATGAAAAAAAATATATCAGAAAACTTTATTCATTACTTCAAAATAAAAAAGGAATTGCTATGGTAGATAATGGAAGTTATGACTTGGAAACACATTTTTGTGATGACTTAACAGATGAAATTATCAAGTTTCTTGTTGGATTTATTCCAGATTTGGCAGGTTATTTTAATGGAGATGAAATAGAAAAAGAGAGACCAAAAGAATATCAGTTTAATTCTTTTGATGAAATAAGTGCATTTCTCAGCCAAAGAAACCTCCAACACCTAACAGATTTACTGATTTCCTTTGGGTATTGTACAGTAGATAATTTTATGACAATGTTTCCTGATGAATATGACTTTCTCGGATTAGAACCAAATGACTTAGTTGCTTTTAAGCAACTAGTAGAAGATGCAAAGAAAGATCCTTCTTTGTTACATCCAAAAACAAAAAGAAAATCATATAGTGTAATGATTCCCAATGCTAAAGAAATGTTTAGTGATGAAGCATTGAAAGATTTGAATGTATTTGAGAAGAGAAGTAGTGTTAAAGACGTTTTATTCCAAAGAAAAGTAAAAAGAACATCAGTCCCTTATTTACTCACAACATCTACAAAAACCAACCAGGATGAATCTCATGAATCAACCCATGAACAGGTTATTAATGTAACTAACCACAAGAAAAGTCATAGTAAAGGTGATGCTATTTGTTATAAGAAACATACAAACGAAAAGGAAACAAAAGCAGTTGCTGAGTCTGATGAAAAAACGAATGAATAGGTAGAAATAATAAATTTAATTTTTGTTTTTTAATTTAATTTTTCTTTTAAACTAAAACTTTGAAATAAAAATTATACATGGATAAAATTGAAGATGAATTTATGAAATTTAAGAATAACAACAACAATTGTTTCATGAACTACAATAATGAAGAAATAGAACTTTGGATAAATTCATTGATTAATAAAAAAGAAGCACTTCATGAATATATACAATTTATTGATGCATTATTTCACAATATAAATAGTCATAAGCAAGTTAATCAATT
>NW_008579464.1:393-4228 GCF_000257125.1 Entamoeba nuttalli P19 | reverse complement strand
TACTTAATTAATTGCTTTTTATTATTTTATCAAGTACTATAAATTTTGGTATTATTAATGATATTTTCAATTCTCAGTTTTGTGTTGAAACAAACCATAAACAATCTACTAAAATAAATAATTGTTTGATTTTTGGTACAGAAATATTATGAACATTAAACAGCCTATTTAAATAAAACAAATTTTATAAATGTATGAGACTTAATCTACATTCAATTAATAACCAAAATCTTGATAAGGGTCTTTTTTTCGACAACCCATTTTATTCATCCAAATTACTACAGGAATAACTAGAAATGGCAATAAAAGAATAAAAAAAAGCACAAATACAAAGATATATCCGTATTTTTCTACAACGGAACATCCTTTAGTCCCTAAGAAATGATTATTATAATTCAAAAGAAAGAAAAGCAGAATAACAAACTAGTAAAACATAGTTCCACTGAATGATCTTGTAAAAGAATTTCAAGTTTATCCATTCCAGTGTCGTTAAGTACCTCAAAAGTAATATTGTCACTAAGATATACCTTATTTCCTGGTGTGTTACTTATGAATGGGGCACATGACTCTTGGTAACAATCACTTTGAGAGCTGACTGAATCTCCTTCAATAACTAATGTTACTGCCATTGAACTTATTTCAATATCAGAGTTAGCATAAAGAACACTCCAACTTTGGTATTGATCATAGTAAATTGTAAGGTGTGCATTTTCTATAATTAGAGATTTTGATATGTAAATTATTGATTGACGAAGAAATAGTTCTTGGTCAAGCACAGTGGTTATATCACTGAAGTGAATATCAGAGTTGATGAAATTTAGTGTAATATTTCTATCAATCGAGATAAAGTTAAGTTTCGAATTAATCACTGATAGGCTCGACGATATTGATTGGTTAAAACTTTTTACTTTTTTAATAATAACCATCTCATTAATGTCAAAAAACTGAACATCACCTTCTGGTTGACTGATAACTAAATCACTAATTGATACAAAAGAATTACTTTCTGTTGTAATTCTAACATACCCTACATTCATTGTATAAATATTTGAAGTTAATATAAAACGAAGGATAGGAAGTTGAGAACATGCAGGATTTATTGGAGTGATAAACATTAAAGAATTTGCAGTAATGTTATATAGCTCTATGCCACAAGCCAATGGAGTTAAATCAATAGTACAATTATTTCCATTACAAGGGCAATTATTTTGAATAAATGTATGAGGGTTAAGAAAGTCAATTTTTCCGACACCTTCTATTGGTCTTATTTTGCATATTTCAGATAAAGCAAGAGGAAAATATAGAAGAAGAATAAGAAACATAAAGACTATTAAAGACTGGTAGAAATATAGTGATATAGTTCTTTTTAGTATTCCTATTTAAAAAAAATAAACTATTCATTCTTAGAAAATGAACTACTTTTTTTATTTTATATCTCAACTTATTCACGACTATGTCGCGTTCCAACCAAGACATGTATTGGTGCCAATTTTGCAAGAAATTTATTCAAAATAAAGATGTTGTTTGATACTTATTTTGTTTTGTTGTTTGAATATCTGACGAGATAAAAAAAATAATTATTTAGACAAGACAACAACATGAATCAAGTTTTAGTCATAAATCAAACATGCAAAAATACCTAGAAAATGAAAAACGTAAAGAATCTAAACAACAACAACAAGAATTAAACACATTAAATTTAATTAAGTCAATGGAAGAAAATGCTATTAAACAAGTTGAACAAGATATTTCTCATAATGCTATCAGAGAAACTGTTGTTCAAAAAGATGAAAAACTTAGAGAAGACTTAAAAGAAATTAAACAAAAAAGGAAAGAAGCACAAGAAGAAGAGAAAGCATCTCGTTCATATTTATTTATATATGAAAATGGAAAATTAAAAAACCCTATGAAAACACAAATCCAACCCAAGAACCAAGAAACACAGGTATTAGAAAAAGAGTTAAGTAATGAAGGAAATGAAGGAGGTTGGTATTTTAGTGATAATAAAGATCTACCCTTTGATAGTAATGAGTGGGAATTTATTTAATTAAATATTTCTATCTTTAAACAAAAAATAAAAAACCAAAATTAATATTTGAAAAACCATTAAATTATGTTGACTCTTAAAAAGAACATTTTATCTCTTCTTTCCCAATCCAGAGGTATTAGCTCTGAAGAACATAATATCACCATCACAAACTTGATAATTTCTTCCTTCTTGTCTATATTTTCCTTGTAATTTAACTTCTTGTTCACTTCCATATTGTTTAAAATCATCAAATGTCATAACTTCAGCACAAACAAATCCTTTCTCAAAATCACTATGAATAGTACCAGCTGCTTGTGGTGCTTTAGTACCTTTTCTAACAGTCCAACACTTAACTTCGTCATGACCAGCAGTGAAGAAGTGAATCAAATTTAATGTAGTATAACCGGTGTTAACAATCTTAGCTAATGCTCCAGCAGCAAGAATTTCTGGTTCAGAAGATTGGTTAGCTGTTTTAGCAAGTGCAGCATCAATTTCTTTAGCAACGATAGCTCCAGAGTATGGAATAATTGGATCCATTGGGAAGGGTTTACATTTTTCTTCAATCCAATTCTTAATTTTTAATAAATACTTATTTCTCTTTCTTAAGAAGTCATTCTCAGACATATTAACTAAGTATATCATTGGTTTAGCAGTAAGTGGAAGAACATTATTAATAAAACTTGCTTCTTCATCTGTCCATTCGTTAAACCTAATTGGTCTTTTTTGTTTAACCATGTCAAGACATTTATTTAAACATGCTATTTCTTCAATAACAACTTTATCTTTCTTATGAACATTTTGCTTAGTAAGAGTTTCAACCTTTGCTGAAATAATTTCTTCATCTTTTAAGCATAATTCATTTAGAATAATTTCCATATCTCTAATTGGATTAATGTCTCCTTCTACATGAACAATGTCTTCATCTTCAAATACTCTAACTACTTGATAAATACCATCAACACCACTGATATGTGAAAGGAATGCATTTCCAAGTCCTTCACCAGCAGCAGCACCTTTAACAAGACCTGCAATATCAGTGACTTGTAAAGATGCAGCTACTTTACTAGCTGGTTTATAATGTTCACATAAATAATCAAAACGTTCATCAGGAACAGCAACACGAGCTTGGTTTGGATCAATAGTACAGAATGGATAATTTTGAGCTTGAACTTGACATTTTGTTAACGCATTAAATAAAGTAGATTTTCCAACATTTGGAAGTCCAACAATACCCATTCGAAGGTGATTAGTAATTCTACCAAGAATTACTCTTTCTTTTGGCTCTTGCTTCTTTGACATGAAAAAAATTAAAGAATAAAAAGATCAATTATTATTTTAAATAGTATCTTTGAAGGTTTGTTGGAAAAACGTTTTGCCACATGTAGAAACCCTGAGACTTATTTTTTAAAAATATTTCTTATTAAATTATTTAATTTCTTCCTTTTTTCAAAAATATTCAATGACACAATCCAGAACATAATAAATATTGTTGCAATGGTTATAATATCAATGTGTAGTGTAAAGAAAAGCAAACAAGACATAGAGAAATTCATGTCATACAATAAAAAAAGAAATGTCAATAACAATAAATAGCATAACAATAATGATAATGGTAAAATAAATATCAAGGAAAAAAGGTTTAGAAGAAGAAAAATACAAATAAAAACAAATAAAAACAAATAAAAAACAAGATAAAATACAATAATAATAAAAATCATACAAATAACAAATATAAATGAATAACAATAAGTGATATACAAGAAAGAATAAAAAGGAATAACAAAGGAGTGGAATGAAGGAGAATAA
>NW_008579464.1:0-200 GCF_000257125.1 Entamoeba nuttalli P19 | reverse complement strand
ACAATTGAAGCAGAAATTAAAAACAAAAATCTAACTAAAGAAATGAATGAAAGATGTAAAAATTCCAAGAATAATAAATAACAAACAAAGTATAATGAAAAAACAAGAAGAAATAGAAAACAAAGAAATAGAAAAGTAATTTAAGTGTTGTATTGTTTTGAATCAGAATCAATTTGTTAAATAAAAATTATATAAGAAAT
>NW_008579463.1:0-354 GCF_000257125.1 Entamoeba nuttalli P19 | reverse complement strand
TGCAAGACATTCATAACATGTTAATCTCATGTCATATCCTTTATACTACTTTATGAATTAATGGTTTAAAATTTATTTAATAATATTTAATTTCTTAAAAAATAGATGTATATTTTTTAAATAAAAAAAAGCAAATAAATTAGATTATCAACGATAAAAAGAGTTATAACGTTGTGGATAATTTTATTTATTAATGTATTAAAAAAATAACTTACACAACGTTTAATAATATTCTGTTATTAAAAAGATTTTATTAAGAAATTAATTAAACAATAACACAACTTTTTACTTTTGACCTTTTATGAGGTTCTGTTGATTTTAAACCACCATAACTTTTATTAACTTCTTGAATAT
>NW_008579462.1:0-9979 GCF_000257125.1 Entamoeba nuttalli P19 | reverse complement strand
ATTAATTTATTCATTTGGTTTAATTTTTTTTTGAAATTGAAAATGAGGGTCAAACACCAAACAATTAAAAATGAAAGTAATTCAATTTAGTTAGAGCTAAATAACAATGGCCAAGTGTCAGGAGTTTTTGTACTTTTCTCAGCCCAATATTCTTGTTTTTCTTGATCTGTAGGAAGTCGTTTTGATAATGCCCTTTTTGAAATCTTCATAATAGTAATTGTAGTAACAGTATATACAATTACCCCAGCAAACAAACACCAACATCCATCATCTAATGTAGCCTTAACTTCAAAACAAGTTTCATGATCTGTAATGTATTTTTCATTACCAAAGAATAATGCGATAATATCATCTAAACTTTTATTCATTGAAGGCATAACGGCTCCACAATAAGGTTCTACCATAAATGAAGCAAACTGTGATAATTCAACAACGGCAGCAATTACTGAAATTATAAAAACATCAATACATGACCAAGCATATAAAATTTCACAAAATTGAAAGATGATACTTTGTATTTTTCTTGTGATAGGAACAACCCATAATATTAATAACATAATGTGATGAAGGAGTGGAATAGCAACAATTGTTATAAAATATGTTACTTGTGTAAACCTGACTGCAAAACTATTTGGTTCTCTGCATGCTGATGGCATACCAATACCAAGATCCATTACAGAAAAGTCTCTGTGTTGTGAATATCCTAATAAATCAAGTGCCCATCCTGCTAGTCCTAAGAAATCAAATGAGAAAGATTGAAGGAACATACCCGCAATGACTAATCCACAAGAAATACATAATAATAAAATCATCAATACTTTTACAATGAAAAATCTTGTAAAACATAATAATGGTTTTTTTATTGTGGCTTTTTCTCCAATGTTATCTGTTGGATTGCTTAATATCTTGTTATGAATTCCAACCATAACATGTGATAATAACAAAGATATTAATGTACCAAGTAATAATGTAACAAAACCATATTCTGGATCAACATATAATTTAATAGTCATTGGATCATTAACAGAATTTGGATGTCGAATTGGTAATGGAACATCAAAATAAAATGCCATAATCATTAAGATCATGACATAAGAATCCAAAAATGACCATTTTCCAAGGGCATCTAATACATTAAGTATTATACCTCTAACACTTGGTTTAATAATACTAGAAGGAATCATCCATGCAACTAATAACATAACTAATTTAGTATATGGCCAAATACCTGAGAAAACCATAATTAATATAGACAAAGGATAAACACCAGCTGTCCACATATCTTTTACAGAATTCATTAAACCGAAATCTTGTACAGGCATAGTTATTGTATTACTACTTCCAAATATTATGTAAGCATTAACTGTTGCTCCAGTACCTGTATTAGATGTAATAAATAATGCAATATTAAGGAAGATAACTAATGGAATAATTGCTCTTATTACAATTGTAATTCTACTATCTAAAAACATGCTTGCTCCTTTAGGGTCTGTTCTAAAAAATTGTTTAAAGAACCATCCAGGGAATTGAATAATTCTTTTACATAAAGACTTCTTTTTCTTTTTATAAATCCTCTTTTTGTATCTTTTTATCTTTTTAACTCCTTCATCATCAGAATGAATATCACTAATACTATCATCATCACTTTCTTCATATTGATTATCTCCATCAAGTTCATATTCTACTTTAATATTATTTTTCTTTTGTCTCCATCTTACAACTAAGAAGATAACAGCAACAATTGTAAGAAAAATTGATAATATTATTGAGACAATAGTACTTAATACAACTACAGAAGGTTTATATCCTAAAATAATTTCATCTGGATCTTCGTCACATTCTACACCTAAAGATTCATTAAACATATTATTAATACTTACTGTTGCAAATTCATTTATAAGACCATTAAGAAAAGCAGGAATAACTGGTTTGTAATTATAAATAAATACATCAGCAATTGAATTAATAATTTGTTGAATTCCATCTTCAAGATAAGCTGATGCAGCAGTAATTCCAATATAATCAATACTAGTATTTAATAATACGATAGGAACACCAGTTCCATGATGATCCAATAAAGCACTCCAACAAGTTCCATTAGTACACATATTATTAGTATAATTTTCAAATTTACCATCTACAATAGCTATTTGAATTCTTCCTTCCATTTCATTATTTGTTACAATAACATGAAAATCTGCTTCTTCATGAATTTTCTTTCCATTTGTTGATATTGAAGAACTATTAGCAGTTGCATTAATAGAAAATGTCATAAAAATATCAAGTGTTTTCAGTCCAGAAGCAATTCTTAATTGTTGGTCGCAATTAGGTTCAATACTACACATTGACTCATTATTTTCTTTACTTACTGGAGTATCTCTTAATGGCTCGAAAAATTGAAGTCCATACCATGTATCTAATCCACTAACATTAAAATATGTTAATCCAAAATCTATAGTACCATTAACATCAGGCCACTCAATTCCATTAAATGTTAGTCCAGAAATTATTTCATCAGTTAATTCTTTAAAAGTATCATCATCTCCTCCTGCAACGATACTACCTGTGTTATGAGTAAATCTATCTATAATTTGATTTAACCCTAATGAACTATTTCCACCTAATAACTCTGTTGTTGTCCATGACAACATATCAAAAAAGGTACTTTCTGTAATATTCATCATTCCATCTTCAATAGGGATGTTAAGAGGTTGAGTATTATTAATATATTTTTCTGTATAATTCTTATTAATATTAAGAAATACTTCATCTAACGAAGTTTTAACCATTTGATTAACTTTATCAATATTATTATTAACTATTTTCTGTAAGAAATTCTTGATAATAGAAATAAAGAAATCTCCAAGTCCAAGTACAATTGTATCAAGTACTCCACAGTCAGTACATTTTAAATCAATTTTAGCACTTTTAGTATTTAAGTCAATTGTTATAGATGGTTCTGTTCCAGAAATTAAATTATAGCCACAATAATCATAACTATCAAACCCCATACTAAATCCAGCTGATGCATCAGTTAATTTAAGTTCCATGTATCCAATTTTTTTATTACTACTTTCTTTTAAAATATCTCCTATAGCATGTAATGAGTGTAACGTAATAGAAGCATTAAAGGATTTTGGCTCATCTTTGTTATCAGTTGAACCACCAATTTGATTCACTGCCATTCCGTCAAATGTTAATGATGGAATATTATACCCCATTGTAGACATCTTTCCTTCTAAATCGACTGTAAATGATAACCCTTCAATAAAACAGTCAAAGTCACAATATTCATCATTTCCTTGACCTAATACAAGAGTGATACAAAGTAATCCAATGATAATAAAATAAGTCATAACTTAATTGGTTAGATATTTCAAGTTCCAAAAATAAAAGAAATAGCCTATGACAGGCAAAATTAGTTTTTGTTATTTCTTTTCCTTGCTCGTTATTTATATTTATATATTCTTTTCTTTTCAAGATAATTATTTCTCATTATTTTTATATCTATTTTTATTTCACTGCCTGTCATTTTTTTTTTCGTAGATTCTAATAATATACTTTGAAAACTATTTTTCTTTTAATTAAACAAAAAGTTAATTTTTTTTATTTTTATTATACAATAATACTATTGTTGATATACTCAAACTCTTCACTATTAGATTTTGATAAAAGATTTACAAGAAGGGTTATAGTATAAAGACGTTTTGTTTCTATTACTAAGAAAATATACTTCAGATATTCATAAAACTATTTTTATAATTATGTAATTAGTTTCTTTCTTGAATGGATATTTCTTTAGTTTCATAATACAGACTTTTTTATATAAACAAAAACCCTTTGTAATTTTTGAATGCTTTGTGATTTGGTTCATCTACTTATTTAACATTTATAACTCTTTCAGTACTATCAAATAAAATCTACTCAAATTATACCTTCAAAACTCTTAGTTTTCCAATTTCAACTAAAGGTGTTAACTCTTACAAAACCTTAGTTTATTAAAATAGTTTTTGGATGTCTATTTGAATGATTTTTTGATAAGGAGGTTATTATACTACTCTATTTAAAAACTTTTTTCATAAAAAATGTCAAATAATGTTATGAAACATTTTATGTTTTGTCTTTTAGATTATAATTTTGAAACTGTTTTAATTAAAAGTTATAAAGGTTTTATGTTTTGTTTATTACTGTTATTTTGAGATAGTCTAAGATGATAAATTTTTGATTCTAATTATCAAGGATATTAATATTAATAATAAATTACACTAACAAGTTTTATTGTTTTTTTAGCTTAGATAAGTAGGTTTATAGAATAGTCACTTGATACTTTATAAGAGGACTAAGAATTAAAGATTAAAAATGTTATAATTGAGAATATAAACAAGTAATGAACTAAAGTTTATCAGAGTTATCAATATTCAAACAGATGAAATATTTATGAGATGAGGGAGCGAAAAAAAGTGTTATCATAACATACAACTAAATACTCAACTGATGTATTTATAAAAATTCAATCATGATTCAATAATTAATGAAATAGACTCAAAATTTTCTCAATAAAATTAAAATAACATTATATTATTTAAATGAAATATCTTCAATTAACGTTTAAGAAGAACCAATAATATCAAGATTAACTGTTCCTTCAACAACTTCCATACAGATGTTATGAACTTTGTTTGCTTCAGTTTCATCAAAAGTATGAGCATAGAATAAAGTTCTTTCAGAGTCAGAGAAATAACTTTGGCTAGCAACTTGACCTGGTTGTGAGTCAATTGTAACTCTAAACTTTCCAGATGTTGTTTTTCTATATCCATAAAGACCAAATTTAGTGACTTTAGCTTTGAAGCAAAGTGATCCTTCACCTTCTTTTTCATTTACTGCAAGATATCCTCCTGAAGCACCTGGTGTAGTAACTTTCTTAAATCCAGTATTTTTAATCTTTGGTCCAAATGAATTTGTATAATTCTTAAAGGTTTCCTTAATATTGAAAGACAATTCTACAACATTGACATAATTTCCACCATTTGAATTATTGTAGACAATAAATTGGACACGATCAGTTGTAACTAATTTTTGGAAATCAATTTCTGTTGTAGTAGACTTTGGATGCTTATACTTTTCTAATAACTCCATTTCTCCAGTTTCTGGAGATTTAACAAACATTTCAAAGTATCCCCATGAATCTTCAGGTCTTCTATGATGAACATAAAGATTATTAAATGTTACATTTTCTGGGAACTCAAATGTATAATTAACTGGGAAAGTAGTTCCTTGTCCAGTCCATCTTGAATGATACATAGTAGAAAAATTATCATCAAACATATTAGAACATTTACTTGTATCATCATGTTTAAGTGGTAATGAGACACATTTAATAGAACAAGAGTCATCACCATTCAAACATTTTGGAATAGTTCTATATGCATTAGTTAAGAAACGTGTTGGTCTACTGTACTTAATTGGTGGAATTTGGAATTCTCGTTCTTTTGCTCCTGTTTTAACTTTTTCATTAAGGACCATAGAGCTTCCAACATCTGAGACACCACATTTAGAAACATCAACACTGGATTCTTCTGTTCCATGATAACAATATCCTATTCTAATAAATCCTTGTCCTCCAGTATTCAAATTGTAAAGAATAAATGGATATTCAATATCTTTTTCCAATTTTACGGTTGCATAACTTCCATTAAGAGTTTTTGAATAACCTCCAAGATATGTTTTAACATCTAATAATTGTTCATACTCTCCAGTAACATTCAATAACAATCTTCCTAAATCATCTGCTTTCATAAACAATGTATAATATCCAGATTTTGGAACAATAAATTTACCTTTTTCTACCAACATTGATTGCATTGATCCATCATTGTATGTTCCAATTCCAAAGAATGAAGCTCTTCCTGTATCGTTAGCAGTTCTATTCTGAATAATATTGAGAGCTTGTGCCATATCTCTTGTTTGAACATCTTTATAAACTTCATATACTAATTGATGTGGATCTAATTCAAATGTTCCTTCTTGTTCGATATGTACCTTTTCTCCATTAACAACACAATCAATACTTAAAACAAAAGTATCATTTTCTTCTATTCCAAAGAATGGTGTATAATCATAAACATTGTCTTCAACTTTTTCTAATTTTCCTTTAGTTAATCCAGATTTAATAGTATAACTAACACTAGTTGCTTTTGGATCTATAGCAGTAGTTGCAGTGAAATTCAATCTAGTTTTACCATATGGAATTTTATAGGGTCTTCCATAGTAATTTCCATTATAACTCATAGCATAAAGGTTAAAGAATGGATAATAAGTTGGATAATTCATGTTTTTAATTGCTTCTGAAACATTTGATTGTATGTCGTATTTAAATAGAGAACATAAGTATCTAGTATCTCTTTTTGTAACTAATGCAGCTAACAAACAGAAAGCAGAAGTTGAATCTCTTTTAATTGAATACTTACTTTCAAAATTATTTTCATACCATAATCCATAATAAGATTTAACTAAAGCAATTAAAGTGTCTGTTCCAAATGCATGTGCCATATTAACATAAGACCTTAAATGAGGTTGGTCATTTTCACCTTTAAGAATTTTATAAATTGTAGAATAACCATCAGAAACATAATTCCAACCACTAAGTCCTTGGTTTCTATTTCCAGCAATATTTGTATACAAAATATAATTAATTGATGTCATAACATTATTAGTTTCTTCTCCTGGATTATTAATACCCCAATTTCCTCCTCTTAAAAAGGTTCCTTGCATATGATGATTCATTTCATGTAATGGTCCCCAATTTCCATAATTTATTAATCCATCTTTACCAACACATCCAGATGCCCAATCGGATGGATTTTGAGTAAACCAACGTCCTACATATGCAACAGCAGCTCCTGCATCAACTCTTTGATCGAAGTTTAATGTAATTGGAATATTTTCAAGTGTAACAGCATAATTAGAAATACTAATTGCTTTTAACCAGAAATCACTAATATATTGTGCATCTTCCAAACTTCTAATATTTCTTGAAGTAAATACAAGTCTATTTCCTGGTGTTCTTATTTCTGCAACATTTCCTGGTGCATTTCTTAAAACACTATTCCACTCTTCATTAGTTGTAATATTATAATTAATAATTGGAGCTCTTCCAACATTACTGAATGTGACATAAAATGAATTTGTAAATGTTGTATCAGATCTTAAATAAATCATACCTCCAAATGGTGATCCTATTTTAAATGTATCATTAATAATGTATGGTTCCGTTGTATTAAGTCCTAAATCAAATCCAATTGAATCGATTGGCATTCTATCATTTGACCAATTATTAACATTTAACCATTGATCAGAAGGATTGTGGTTACACTTACCAATACTAACCTGAATTCCCTTATAACTCATTCCTTTAGGGAATTTAATTGTAACTATTTCTCCTGGAAAAGCCCATGCAACAGCTCTTTGACCAAAAACTCTACCAAAAAGACCATATCTAACTTCTAATCTATCAGCTTCCCAATTAACTCCATCAGCTTCAAATTGTTTATCTCCACCATATTTTTCGGGCATTCTTCCTAATGATCCGTTATTAATAAGTTGTAATAATGAAGTCATATATTCCTTATTTTCATTAACAATGTTTTGTTTTTCATCATTAGTAAATGTAAGTCCACATCTCCAATAAGGATATTTTGTATATTTCATAGTCCATTCTTTTGGTTTTGTTCCACTAAATTTTGAAGAAGAAATAACTTCTAATGTATCCATTTCGTTTGTCATTTGTGGGTCGTTAGTAATAACATCAGAAAGATAAATAGCGTTGGTGTCTTTAACACTACTTCTTGTTAAAACCACAGAAAGTGTGACAACAACAACTATAACAACTACTCCTGTGACTATTGCAGAAGCTATAGCCACAACAGCAATAATGCTTTTAGCACCTAACATAACTTTGATTTATGAATAATTAGTTTCTTTAAAAACACTTTAAATACACTTATTTTTTATGTTTGTTTTCATTTTTAACATTCTTTTATATTTCTTAACTTATTTATGGCTTCAAGCTGAAACAAACTTCCAAAATATTCAATTCAAAAGTTATTATAAATAATTGTCGAATTTAACGAAACAAAATTGAGTTGTTAGTTCTTTTTTAAGCACAAAAGATAGAAACCAAAAATAAAAATAGATTTTTACTTTGACGATAAGAACAAACGTGTTAATATAAAAATATATTTAAACTTACTTTATTTTGATTGGAATTTATCTTTTAAAAAATTAAAACCAAATTAAACCCAAAAATGGAGTGCAGGTTTTTTAATTTACACAGTTTTCAAATAAAAAAAAAAACTCAACGGATGAATAAAGTTTGCTTGAGAATGAAGGAAAGATTTTATAATTTTTACGAATAAATAACCCTTGTTTTAACGAAAAAATATTTTCTATGAATGAAAATGATTTAATCATTCAATTTTTAATAATTTCGATTATTCGTAACTTTTAAAATTATGTTAAAATAAGGTTTACTTTTGGTGATTTACAATATTCTATTTATGGTTTTTGTTTATAATTTTTATATCAAAATGCAATTATTATATTGATTTGTATTACTTCTTTTAAATGTAAATAATAATGTTGCTATTAAAAAAGATTGACTTTTATTTTCAATTCATCATTATTTTTATTAATATACTTGAAGAACCATTATTCATACAAAACAGAAATAACTATTGTCTTTAGATTGTAATTACATCACCAATATCGAAGAACATGATTCTTATTCAATTTCTTTAATATTTACTTGAAATTTTTCGTTTTGAATAATTTTGATATAACTAATATTTATTTTATTCCTTTCATGTTATTTAAATATTTTAGTTACAAATAGAATGTGGCATATCTGAAATATTACATTCAAACACTTATACAATTCATGTTTTGACTCCCTCAGTTATTATCTTGTTATGTTAGTGTAGTTGAATTAGAAATATATTAGTTAATATTGCAAATGGTGCATCAATTTATTATGATTAAATATTACATAGTGTAATATAATATTCGATATTTATTAAAAAAGAAATTAAGGAATATATATTAACCAAGGAAAAGGATTTGCTAAAGTGTGGTTAAGACTAAAAGAAATTAGTCATAATAAAATAAGAGGAATGAAATGTTCTCTTCTCTCATTCATAAAATAAATTGAAGTAAAAGGAGGAAATGAAATTATTTAAATTTAAATCAGAAATCAAACAAATGTTAAAAAGCAAGAATAAACAGAAAAGTTTGAGAAGACATTAATATGAATAAATAAAACAAAGAAATAGTTTTATCATTCTCCTAGAAAAACCTAAATGATAAATTAAACAAAAATTATTCTTTTTAAAAACAAGTGAAGAGATATGAATATTCTCTACTGAACAAGGAATAATATATGAAAAATTCTATTAACACTTAATTAACTATTTTTATTTAAATATTTTAGTTAATAATGTAGATTAGGTTATCATTTAATGCATAAAGGGATCATGACTGTATTTTGACTATTTCATTAAATAGTAAATCACTTTGTGTTTTTAGTGAATAAAAAGTTGGAGTTTGAAGTTGACATGTTAGAAACATGCACACAAACAATAATAAAAATTAGTCATTGAACCATCAATCATTACCTGATTATAATGATGGTATTAGATATGAAATAAATTAGTTAATATTACAAAGAACGAAATAAAATAATACGAGTTAATAATATCAAATGAAAATGATATAAATGAGGAAGTTAGTATTAAATGAAATTAGATATAATATAATGATAATGAAATTTTCATTCATCATAAAATAGAAAATAGAGAAAGATGAAGTTTATTAAAATTAAAATAAAAAACAAAGAAGAAGAAGATAAAAAGAAGAAATAATTGGAAACAAGAATAACAAGACAATAATAGAAATAAAATATAAGGGTACGAAAATTAGCAAAGAA
>NW_008579461.1:0-232 GCF_000257125.1 Entamoeba nuttalli P19 | reverse complement strand
TCAACAAGAAATAAACTATTGATTGTTATTGTTTAATTTATTTTTTATTATAATAAAATAATTAATTAAGTGTTAATAGAATTTTGATGTTTATGAAATAAAAGTTAAAAAAACATTAAACTAAAATTTTTCTAAGTCAGCCATTTATTATACAACAAATATTTTTTAATTATTTATAATAGAATTATGTAATTTAATTAAATAACAAATTAATATAATTATTTAATATTAA
>NW_008579460.1:0-254 GCF_000257125.1 Entamoeba nuttalli P19 | reverse complement strand
ACTATCTAGAAATAGTTTGTTGAATTGTATTATTTCAAAAACTGCTGTTATGATTTGTTTAACTTGTTTTATTTCAGATATTCCTTCAAAACATATTCACTGTTGCCTTTTTTATTACTATCTTAATTTAAGACAATTCAAATACTACCAAACACATTCTTTCTTCAATAATCCTTGGTTGAGATGAAGATTGAACTGATTATTTAATAGAATATTATCCATGAAAGAAAAGAACAAGAAAGAATAAGAATGAT
>NW_008579459.1:0-1489 GCF_000257125.1 Entamoeba nuttalli P19 | reverse complement strand
ATATTTTGGTATTGTTTTATTCTTCTTTAACTCTTCTTCACATCTGCAACCATAAAAACATCCATTTCCAAATAATGTAATTGATGATGGTATATTAATTGATTTTAATGATAAACATTTTGAAAAACATCCCTTTCCGAATGATGTAATTGATGATGGTATATTAATTGTTGTTAATGAATAACATTTATTAAAACATTCTTCTCCTATTTTACTAATACTTGATGGTATATTAATTGTTGTTAATGATGTACATTCATCAAAACAATAATCTTTTATTTCACTTACACTTGATGGTATATTAATTGATTTTAATGAATCACAATATGCAAAACATCCATTTTCAATTTCACTAATAATTGTTGGAATATTAATTGATTTTAATGATGTACATCCATTAAAACAATAATTTCCTAATTTAGTGATTGTTGTTGGTATATTAAATTCATTAATATCTTTCTTTTCAATATTCTTCCCACTTATCATTTTTAAATTTTCTGGTATTTCAATACTAATTAACACTGGTTCATTCATAAATATTCTTTCTTCACTTATATATTTTACATCTTCTATAATAATTGATTTTAATGAATAACATTCATTAAAACAATTATATCCAATTTTACTAACACCTGATGGTATATTAATTGTTGCTAATGATGTACATCCTTTAAAACAATAATCTCCTAATACTTTAACACTTGTTGGTATATTAATTGATTTTAATGAAGAACATTCTTTAAAACAATTATATCCAATTTCACTAACACTTGTTGGTATAGTAATGGCTGTTAATGAATAACATTCATTAAAACAATTATATCCTATTTCACTTACACTTGTTGGTATTTTAATTGATTTTAATGATGCACATTTATAAAAACAATAACTTTTTATTTCACTTACACCGGTTGGTATTTTAATTTTTTGAATACCATCACAATGGCTAAAACAATAATTTCCAAGTGATTTGATTTCTGTTGGTATTGTATTTCCATATTTATTTCTATCATATATTGTATATTCGATATTTTTACATTCATTCAACACTTCTTTCTCTTGTAAATATCTTGAATAACTCACATTATACCATATTATTTGTTTCAATATTCTTCCATCTTTAAACACTTCATCTTCTTTATTATAAATATGAAATGTTTCAATATTAGGAAACAATTTTCTTGAATATTGATTCAATGGAATTGGATTAAAATGAAATCGTTCCATATTTCCTCTAAATCTTTTAACTCCCATTTCTAAATTAATAAAATCATTAATATCTTCAAAATACTTTGATATTTTCATTATTTCATTATATCCAAGTTTCATTCTTTCTTTATTATTTTATTATTTATTAGTTCTTCTTTTATTTTAATATTCTTTTATTTTTAAAATTTTCATTCAATTTTTCTTCTTTTTTATTTTTTTTAATATAAATAGAACGAAGGTGGTTCATCTAAAACACCATACAAACACTACTACAATTCAA
>NW_008579458.1:3841-4279 GCF_000257125.1 Entamoeba nuttalli P19 | reverse complement strand
AAGAATCTTTTGATTCTTCCAAGAGAAACAATGATTGTTGTAGAGCATGTAGCCATTAATCCAACAGTCCTAACAGGAATTCTAATTGAATTAAAAAGTGCAATTGTTGTAATAACACGAGCTAATTGCATTTCAGATGATGACATTACCATAGTCACAAATAATGCAATAGACATAGATGATCCAATTTCAACTGTTAAAGTAAAAAATGAACATCTAAAGAATCCAACAAGAAAAACAAATAATAATTCCCAGAATCTTTTTTTGCCAATCCTTTTTTCTGTAGTTTTTTCCCAATTATTATATTTAATAAACTTAATATTATGAAGAATCTCTCCCATAAAAGATACTCTTTTATCCTTCATATACACAAATTTACTGAACAATTTACCATTCAAAAATCCAAATCCAATATTAAGTAATAAGAATGCAATAAAG
>NW_008579458.1:0-3831 GCF_000257125.1 Entamoeba nuttalli P19 | reverse complement strand
TAAACATTACTGGAGATGCTAAACCAAAAAATACCATCTCAACATTTCCTATAAACACTGATGCATCATTTGCCATTAAATTAACAAATCTTCCAGGCTCTTCTATTCCAGAAGCATTTAATTTTAATGCTTTATCATAAATAAGACCAATAAGACCATTTCTTATTCTAACAGCCAAAACAAAAAGCCATTTTTTACCAAATTCTTGAGTAAAACAAGAAATTAATTGGAAGACAACAGTTAAAAGAATAAAGAATATTCCCCTTTTAAGAGTACCTTGTGGATTATTAATCCATTTAATAACATATTGAAGCATCAGTGGAAATGCAAGTGCAATTAATTCATAAATTACAATTGTAATATAGCATAACAAAAACATTTTCCATTCTAATTTAAATATAACTAAAAATAAACTTGGACGTTTGGATTGAGACTCTTTTTCCCATTTCTCTTTCATACTTGCTTCATATTTTTCATATTCAAGTGTTTTTGGTAAAGTAGATAAATCAGGGATTCTTAAATTTCCTTTTCTTCCTTTTAATAATTGAGGCATAGTTTGTCTAAAAAATAAGGTTCTAAAGAATTTAGCAATAGTATTTGGAGTTTTATCATATTTAATCACATCATCAGTTTCAAAAAGACCATCATCATGAGAACTAGTATCTTGTTCTTCTAACTCAATTTCATTAGCATTAAATGTGACATTTTTCTCAGACATAACGAATAAGTGACTCTCTTAGATTAAAACCCTTATATACTAATATCCATTTTCAAAAAAATTCCAAGAAAAAGATAAATCTATTCAAACCTAATCAACTGCACTCAAAAAAAAATTACTAAAAATAAGAGTCTATCTTCTTCTTAATATAAAACTCCATTTCTTCTTCTTTGGATTTGGAATTTTATCCTATGATTTATTTTCTAAATTTTCAAGACTTTTTAAGTAAATATCTTATTTTTTAAGAAATATTTTTGAGCAACCAAATTCTAATTAATTCTATTTTGTACCTGAAGTGTAAAAAAGATCGATAATGTAAACAATAGGAATTTTCAACTAAATTTGAACTTTTCCCCATAACTTTTTCAATAAAATGAAAATCAGTTCCGATCTCATATTCACTTTTTGAACATAGAAATACTTTTATTATTTCATATAATAATTGCAACAACAATTAAAAATATTTTTTAATTTATTTTTTCCAAAAAAAAACTATTTTCTTTATATGAAAAATCTTTAAAATTTAATTTAATGAAACTTTCTTTGTTTCAATAATTTTTTGAATAAAAAAACACAGTGAATAAAAATAAAACTATAACACAAAGAAACTCTGAGCTATTATTAACAAATATCATAAAACAACATTCAATAAACTCAATGTAATTGAATTAAATTATCTCTATTCCATAATTAAAAAATTAAAACAAAAGATTAAAGAATTATAACATTTTCTTAGAAAAAAAATAGAGAGAATTTGTATTATTTTAACTTTAAGATAAAAAAAGAGAAGAAAATAACAACTACTCTTTAAGAGTTTTCAAATAAACATAAATAAACAGTCTAATAAACATAAAAATGGAAAGTGTTAGTACAACAATGAAACAAATAAAACAAGAATCATTTTATAACTTTTTAATGAAACCTAAATAGTAATAAGTTTTGATTTTTTATAAGAATCCTTTTTGGATAAAAAGTGATAAAAAATTAATTTTCTCAAAGAAAATGAATTAGTTAAAAACAAATATTAAAATAATTAACAAAAAACAGATTATTTATGTTGTTCTGATTTTATATTTAAAAACAAAAAATAAAACCAGAAATTTCTTTTGACTTGGAAAAGTTAAAAACAAAATTGATAAATACGATTTTGTTGATTGCATTAAATTAACAATGCCTTAATGTAACCAGGGGTATCTGGATCTCCAACATGTAAACAGGTATATCTTATTGTGTCAAGTAAAGAATTAATTGCTTCTGAGTAATCAGCATTATCAGCAAAATTTTTCAATTGCATAATGCAATCTTTAACCTAAATAATAAGTCTTCTTATCAAGCAACAATAATTAAACTATGAAAATAAAACAAACTTTAATTGGTGATTTTTTATGGAAAGAACCTAACTCGGAGATATTATCATTTAAGATGATACAACCAGTCATAACTCTTAGACAGAATAGATTAGTTTCGTTGTTGTCAAATATTCCTTTTTGAACCATATCATTACATACATTTGCAAATAATATTAAAATTTCACTAAAAGATGGATTAATAGCTCCATTTTGAACACCTTTAATAATTGTCACTAAATGTGCCATCATAGGTGATGGATTAGCAATGAACATAGAAATTCTATTTGCAACTTCATCAGGAATTTTTAATTCATCTTCTCTTTTAAATTGTTTCATTCTTGGAAAACTTCTTCTATAATAACTAAAGTCATTTTGAATACCAGGATTAGTAACTTTTTTATTATCAAAAGCTAATACAAAATCAAGAATAACACCAAGTTGTTTGCATAATGCCTGTTTATCTGTTAATGTAGCTTTAGCGTCGTCACGAGATAATTCAGTAACTAACTTTGGAAATTCTGTTTCTATAAATATGAGTATTAAATAGTCTATCTTTTTTATTATAAAGTCAAGGTTTTTCTCCTTATTACTTTGATATTTGTAATTTCATACTCATATTTAATAAATAAAATTAAAGAATAACAAACCTAACAAAACAGCAAATTGATAGAACTCATTAATAATATCAGCTTGAGAAGAAATTACTTTCCATGCCTCTTCTTCTGGTTGACTCATACCACTTAAATTATCAGATCCTGTTCTTGCAGAAATGGCTTTTCGAATCAAATCATCTTGACCATGATAATTTGTGACTTTATTTAAAACATCATCTTTTCTTCTCAACATAATATCAATGTCATTCCATATTTTTAGCTCAGCTTCTGATGGGCTAACATCTATTCTGTTATTATTTTTTTTATTTCTTTATTAGCTTTAAATTAATTAAAACTTCTTTCTTCTAGAATTAGTTAAATAATTAAAATTTGAAGAAAACGAACTTTCAAAATCAATCGTAATTTGTTCACCTGTTGCACCACCTCGAAAAAGTGCTAAAATCTGTCCCATAGTCTATACTGATTTTTAAGTTCAAAGATTTTTGATTTTAGAAAAATATCTGTTTTTAGATTTTTTTGTTTTCTTTTTTCCTTTCTTTAAAATTATTTAAAGATAATTTTTCAACAGTAAAAGACACCATTTATCTTATTATTTACTTCTATCTTTCTGGTATTACAATTAATTTTTGTTACAAAATGTTTATAGGAACAAATATAAATCAATGAAGTGTTTGGTATGGCGAAATCAATACAATAAATAACTTGATTTACCAAAAATTGAGTTATGAAAATATGAAATAACAGAGTTATATTTGATTAATAAAAAAACAAAATTCATTGAATATTATTAAACATTATGTCGTTTCATAGCATATATACCGCTTGTTAGAAAATGATAGTTATGTCTATAAACAAAGTGAGAAACCAATAAAAATAAATTTAAGGTATTGTCCCAATCTCACTTAAGATTGACACTGAAAAACTTGATTAAAAGGATTAATAAAAATAGTTATTTTAATCAAAAAATAAATAACAAAAAATTGTGAATTTGTTGTATTAAGTGTTGTTATAATTAAGTTTGTTGATCAAATAAACTCTATATATCTGCACTCTATCTTAATATAAATAAGTAGTAACTTCTTATTGTATTAAATCCATTTTGATGGACTGAAAATTGACCAATAACACCTATCGAGTTGATTTATATTTC
>NW_008579457.1:0-610 GCF_000257125.1 Entamoeba nuttalli P19 | reverse complement strand
TCTTACTTTCTTTTTATTCTTTTATATCATCCTTTCTCTTCATTTCCTATTATTTGCTTTTTTCGTTGCCTGAGAAAATCACTTCTTTCTTTTATTTACTTCTATTAAGGTTTTCTCAATTTTCTTTCTGTTTTATTTCTTCTTTTTAACTTTTAGTTTAATTTCTGATTGTAGTCTTAAATTATTTTATTTGCCTCTTTTCTTTTATGACACACTTTAGTGGATCCTTTTTCTTGGTTAATACATTCGTATATATTATTTCACTTCTTTTTTAATAAATACTTAGTATTACATTACAACATGTCATATTCCATCATAATAATTTACTTCACTCTTGCAACACTATCTAATACATTTCTTATTTAAATACACTGTCATAACTAAATAATAACTGGAGATAATGTCAAAACATGAATTGTAATTGGTGTTTGTGTGTGATGTTTCATAGAATGCATTGTTTTGTTTGTTTGATGTTGTTGAAATAACAAATAAAGAAAAGAAATAAGAAAGAATTATTCTTTGATTTATCTTCAAATAAATTAATACAATATTAATAAAATAATGAAATGAATGTTAATGGGAATAATGTAATTTAAATAAAATGAAATAA
>NW_008579456.1:2566-4931 GCF_000257125.1 Entamoeba nuttalli P19 | reverse complement strand
GTAAAAGATAAAAAGAAATAAATTAATTTATTTTTTTTTTCTTAATCGTATATGATATCCATGTTATCACTTTTTCCTCCGAAAGGTCTGTGTTCCATTGGATTGTTCATAACATCGTCTTCATAATCTTCAACATAATCTTCATCGTAATCATCAGATGAAGAATCCAAATGTTTTTCAAAGTAACTGTTTCTTTGCTTTTCATATGAGGACATAGTTTCTCTTTCAAAGTCCTTAAAGTCTTCTTTCGTCATGCCTAGGGGGTTTTCTGATTGGTATTCTTCTAAATCATTGTTCCATTCTTCTTGGATACTCTCGTTATCTTGTTGAGACTCTCTTAGCATTTTCTTTAATTGTCGATTGTTTCTTCTTTTTTCTTTTATTTTATCATTAAATTCTGTTAAGAAGTCTTCGTCATAGCCTAAGTCTGCCAAGAGTGTTGTCATTCTACTATAGAATGAAACGTGTTCTGGTGTATAATCCTCTTGCATGGTCGTATCTTCATCCTGTTCTTCTAAAGCAATATATTTCTCTTCGAGGTCTTTTTGTGGGTCATAATTAGTCTCTTGTTCTTGCATATCTTCTGATGGATTATCAGATTCTTGCGGATCTTTATAAATCTTTTTATCTAAGAAGACCGTTAAAGAGTTTCTTCTCCACCATGAGTATCCTCCATTTTCACGCATTAAATTTACAACGTTTTCGTATTCTTTCTGATTAAGCAGATGGATGCACGGTCTCGCAGTTACGATTGCTTTTGAATATTTTATATTTACCACAGTCTTCTTATTTATTGTTGAGGTAATGGCTTTAATTAAACGTACTGTGTTTTTATCATAGTTAATATCGTCTAATAAAATAAATCTATATTGCTGTTCATCCTCATAGGTATCGAACAGGGAATCTCCGCGCAACATAAACGTGTTATATTTCATAAAAATTTCCTGGACAGCAAATTCTGTCTTCCCTGTCTTTGTTGGGCCGACAATAAATAAATTGCCCATACGGTATTTGTTTCCTGAGGCACATTTTATCCACTTTCTGATTGTTTTAATCTCCTCCATATCTTCTCTCCATGGAAGTAGATCCGTTTTCGTGTATTGTTCCATGTCTATTCTCCTAGCATTCTTCCTCATCCAACGAGCTTTAATGCGTCCCTCTTGTTGGATATATTTTTCTGCATTTATCTCCATTAAATTTTGTTCTAATTCTTTATAGTCTCGATATGAGTCCATATCGTTCAGGGCGTTAATCCAGGTTTGTTTTAATTCTTCCTTCTTATTTGGATCTCCTTGGTGTAGCCCTTCCCCCTTCTTAGTTATATATTTGATTATCGCGGAGATATCGCCTGTTCGTGATGTATATGAATTTACTCTGGAATACCAGAAAGTCTGTCTGGTTCCATCAGAATGTGTAATTATTGGTCTGGCTTTAAAGGAACGTGGTCTTTTTAATACTATTAGCATATGTTGGTGTGGACGAGGATTAATTTCATCGTGTTCTGTTGGTGATATATGTGCATATTGCACGTTACTGGTAGCTCCTGCCATCCTGTCCACAACTTCCTTGAATTGGATATTGTTCTTTATTTCATCGCCCCATAGTGTAAGGTATAGGTATCTGGAGGTGAAATGTAATGGTTTATTAGACTTTAATGATTCGTTGAGGTGTATAAAATCTAATTTGGTAGGTTCGGATGAGAATTGGTTTGTTGACATTGAATGTTTGAAAGAAAAAAAAAACGGTTCTATTTATATTAAGTGATGAGGTTTTTGCTGGCGTGGAAATGCGTTGGAAATTACGTCAATGAGAGGAACTTGTATATTTAAACTGGTAAAAAATACAATTTAATAACGAGACATTGATGACCAATTTTTATGGAAATAGGGACGATATCCATTATGAAGTATTGAGCAAAGATATAGCGGATGTTTATATTGAAAGCCAACGTGATCCAGAAGTGAATACATTTGTTAAAAAATTGTATTATACTATGAAAGAACCTTCCTATATGGATTGGAAAATGAATTCATCGGGTAAAGTTGAAGATGACGAAGAGAGAAGTCGTATATTGAGATCAAAACTTGAGAGTATTTTACGTAGTGAACGTTTATCCCAATTCTTGGATGAAAACGGTATCAATTTGAATGCATACAATACTTGGGTAAAGAAGAAGTTCTCTAAGGGTGTTAAGAAGGAGATGAAAACAGTTGATTTACCCGAATGGGTAAGACGTTACTCTAAAAAGAGGAAAGATGAAGATGCTGATGAAGACGAAGAACAAGGAGCTTTACTTAAGAATAATAAATACCCCGATGAAGAAAAGAAGCCGAAGAAAGCCGAGACTAAAGATAAGTAACAACTT
>NW_008579456.1:0-2556 GCF_000257125.1 Entamoeba nuttalli P19 | reverse complement strand
GTTTAATAATATATAATTGGATAATAATATTAATGTTCGATTAAGTTAAATAAACCCGACGAAGGAGGATTACATAAGTTAATAAAAAAAATACGAATATCAAATAAATCTTTAATTGATAATTAGTAAAAAAAAAGTAATAAAAAAGTAATAAAAAAAATTAATCAATTAAAGTGTATGGCATACTCTCTGGTATAGAAAAATCTAAATTGATCTAGAAGTCCTAGAAGATTTTCATTATCTATTATTAATACCTGAGCGTCTGCTATTAAATAATCCAAATATTTGAGCAACGTAACATCGTAATTGAATTCGTTAATAAATGAGACGCGTCTCAACCAAATGGCAATAGCATGAATTAGACTATCACCTTCAGGAGACAAATTGGTTGATGATAAACTTTTGATAACGTTTGATATTTTCTCGGATAAATCTTTTAAAACGTTTTTTATGTAGGGGGAAGAATTCATAATGTTGATAATATTGTTAATTTTCAGTGCTTTAAATACGTTTGAATACGTGTTGTTTAGTAATAGTTTTGTCTGTTTGGTGACGTGTATTGTCTGTTCGCGTTGAGTTATGCCTGTTTGTGTCTGTTTATGACGTTTTTATTTATGGTGATGAATTTGTTGTATATTTAAACTGGAATATTTTTTTTAACTATAAAAATGAGTATTCCTGTTGATGACCGTGTTGAAGCATGTAATATTAGTGATTTAAGTGTTAAAGAACTTTCTAGTTATTTCATTGATTTAGACGGTATAGAGGATTTATGTGAGGATTTAAAAAACTTATATGAAAAGGAACAGTGTTCTACTTTAGGCGATGAGAAATATCTGCGAATTTTAGAAAAGGAAGCCGAGCTTGTTGAGGATATTGCTATTACTTCTATGAACTTTGTACGGGATTATGGTAAAATATTAACAGTGATGAGACACTGTTCCCAAAAACAACGTGATGAAACTAAACCGAAGAAAAATAATTGAATCTCTTTTAATTAATATTTATTCTATAAATTTGAGAAATAATTCTGCTATTATAATGCAGATAATTAGTATGAGTAAAACGAATGAAGCTGCTATTGAGAAACAAATTCTTAATAATAGTTTCGGTTTTTTATCTAATGAAGCGGTTGTTGGCGATTCTTCTGTGTTTTTCATTGTGTAAATATCAAATGATAATAATTAGTTAATTAGACTGTTTCAGTTTTTCTTCTATTATATTCGAATAAAACATATAATATACGTCGTTTAAGCTAAACAGATCTTCCTTCTTTTTATATTGTTCTAATTCTACTGTTCTTCCCCTCTTCTTGATTCTTTTAAATTGAGTGTCTGTATCTCCGCAGAACAAGAATACGTATAAATCTCTTTCCATAATTCCTAACATGGCTGGATGTATATAAGTATTAATAATTGCTTCTTGTATTATTTCAATTGACAATCTTGATGTATCTACGTTTAACACCGCGACGCTTTTATCTCTGATGTTTGGTATGCTGTACCTTCTGCACATTTGTTTCATTCTTAAATCGAGTTGGCTTCTTTCTTTGACTGACAGTGAATCGTTGTTTTTACAAAATATTTCTAGTGATTCAATTGGGTGTCTGACCCATAAAACAAAATCCGCTTCTTCGTATAATTCGGAATTTAATTGTTTTTCGTAACAATCGAGGACGTATTGTTGAAACTCGTAATTGCTAATAAGTCGATTATGTAAATGATGCAACTTGATTTCGCCTCCTTTATCGTAATTGATAAATTCTTTAATAACGACAGTGTGTGAATAAAAATCCATATATTCGAGTATTAAATTGACTAATGTGGTTTTACCCGTTCCTATACTTCCTCCAATGAAAAAGTGTTGCTTTCCGAAATTGTATTGTAATACTTGGTCGTTGTTGATACTATTTTCATAATTTGTATTGTTATTATTATTGTCCATTAAACAATTAATCATTTTTAGTTTGTTTATTAATAACGTATTACGTTGTAATACGTATTAATTGATAGGACATTCGTATTTTTATGTATAATATTTAATATTTTTATTATTATAATTTTTATTACGAACCGTCATTGATATGCCGTTTCTATTTTCTTTTCTTTTGTTTATTCGTTTTGTATGTTTCTTTGCTTCTTCATGCTTCTATGTTGCATTTTTTTTCTTAATTCTCGTTTCTATTCTTCATTGGTATGATGTTTATCATTTTCTTGACTTTTCGATGACTTTTGTATGTTTATTCGACTTCTTTATGTTTCTATGTTACATTTTCTTCTTATTTCTGCACATTTGTTTCACCCTAATTCCTCAACAATTGAAAAATTTGAATGTTATTTTCAACCCTGCCACATGGACATTACTATATATACTGGGGTCAGTGATCTAATAATTCAGTTGCGCTGACTTTTGTGTTATACGCCACTACAATATTATATTGAACGTTTATGTTATTCTTTTTTGTTATTTATTATTTTGACTTCATATTTACTATTTAGTGTTTCTTTATTTTTCTCATAATTTTACGTTATTCAACACACTTTAGTCAGTGAATGT
>NW_008579455.1:0-2936 GCF_000257125.1 Entamoeba nuttalli P19 | reverse complement strand
ATTATAAAATAAATAAAATTAAGAATTAAGATAAAATGATTTCCATAATAAAGTAGATGATGGATTATTCTATTTGAATATAAATAATTTCATGAAATTCATAAATATCTCCAGAGTCAATAATAATTTAGCAATTATTTTAAATAGATAAATTTTATAATAATTTTTTTAGCACAACTGTAAAAACCTTGCTTCTTCCTAATATTTTTTAGATTATGTTTTATTTTTAGGTTGATATTTTTATTTTTATATATTTATTTTCTTTTCGTATTTTTATTATTTATATAATAAATAACTCTTATTTTTCAAGAATCTAATTGTTTTATCACTTGGATACTCTTAATTATCTTCTTTTGATGTTGTATTTGTATTTTATCTTTATTTATTTGTTTTCTTTTATTGATATGTTATAGCATTCTCATATACTAATTATTCAAATTGGTTACCCTCTTGTTTTATTGAGATATTCATCAGTATATTAATCAGTTCTCAATACGATTTTAATTGTAGAATCAATAATCCTTTTTGTTTCTTCTATATTCTTATAATTTTATTTTAATAACTCTATATAAATAAATTTATTTTCTTGTTAATTATCAGTGTAAGATATTATTTTATATATTTCTTTTTGTTGTATTATATATTATTACATTCTTATGTTCTTACTTAATTTTATGAAATTCAACGTCATTTATTATAATGCACTATTCATTTATTTTAATTATAAAATGATATTGAAATATTATATATAATTTAATTACTATAAATAAAAGTAATTTGATACATTTGAATATAATGAAACATAAAAACACATACGTTAAAAGGCAAATAATTAAGTAAAAGAGAGGCGCTATGAAGATAATAGAAATAAAGAATAACTCAAGTAAAAAATGAATAAATGTATTGACTTTGTTACAATAATTAGTCATAAAGATAAAGAATATTTTTATATTTCCAATATCCAACAAGATTAAACAATAAAATGAAGTACTAACCAATATATTTTCAATAATTAAAAAGTTAAATTAAACAGAGTTACAATATTGATAAGAGATAGATTAAATGACAAATATGTGATAATAAGTAAATTTAATAGATAATAACAAATAAATATAGAAATAAATCAAACTAGTAAAATGACAACAATGAATAATGAATAAACAATGTATGTTTATTTTTTGATTAATAACAAATATAAAATAAAAATAAAATAAAGAATAATAAAAGAACAGTTATGTTTTATGTTCTGGTTTAAAAATAAAAGTATAATAATATAATATATTTCGTATTTACATTTATTATATATTAACTTTAATCTCATCATAAGTACATCATCTAATAAATATTTTATTAAGAAGATATTTAATTATGTTAATTGTATTAATAGAATGAATAATTATTAATGGAAATATACCCAAATATAAAGGATAAAATAAATATGGATTATCTGTTACATTTTATGTGTTTATTAAATTCTTACAAAAAATATTTAAATATAATAACAAAATAAAATTACTTCAATTAGAAGAAGATGAGAGCAAAGACAATAGATAGAACGACAAAAGTACTTGGTGCAAGATTAAGATTAGAAGGAATATTTAAACCATCTTCTTGGTTATTCTTATTATCATTTTCTTTTTCTGTGGTAGTAGATTCAGTAGTAGATGTTCCAGTAGTAGATGTTCCAGTAGTAGATGTTCCAGTAGTAGATTCAGTAGTAGATGTTCCAGTAGTTGATGTTCCAGTAGTATCTTGTTTCATTCTTCTTTCTGATTGTACATTGTCACTATTAAAATGTACAGTATAGATATTATACATTCGTTTATTATCAATTGAATATATTTTATTCTTTTGAACTTCTTTACCTCTTTGTTCTTTATTGAGAATACTTTCTGTTGCACTAGAAATTACAATAAATAATATAAATGCAAGCATTGAATGGTTTGTATTTCAGTTTTTCTCTTTAAATATATATTCTGTACCATCATATTTATTCATTGACTGATTTTCCATTCAATTTATTTTATTTGAGTTGAAATTACTACTTTGAAATTGTACTTTATTTTGTCTGTTCTTGTTATCATTCCCATATCTTTCAACCATTGGTAACGAAATTTAAATTATTGAATATTTCTTTTTATTTATATTTATATTATTCTTTATTTTGTTTTTCTATGAATTAGACAAAAATATAGAGTTTGAATAGAGTTGCTATTTTAATTTTTCTTTTTATGTTTTTTTAACGTAATTTACATTAAACAAACATGGAATCGATAATATTTTATCCAACTCATTATTTCCTCTTTTAAAAAAAATAATTTTTTATATATTTATATTGATACAATTATATTTTGTTATGTTTCTATTCTATTTCTAAATTATTATATATTATTCATATTTTACTTATAGATTACAATATCATCATTATTGATACTATTTATCATTTTTATTTAATATATTATGTCTATTTCAAATTTATTAATTATTATATTATTTCTTTGTTATTCATATTTTCTTTATTCTTTGAAGTGATTTAATCACTTTCTTCATTATTTCTTTTTAATTAATATTTTCTCATAAATTCATTAGATATACTTTCTTCTTCTATTTATTATCAATGTTTAATATATTTATTCTTTTCTATTTTGGTTACCTATTTGTTGATTTTTTTCTTTTACTTTACTTCATACTTCTTCATATCACTTTGTATTTTATTTCAATTAATCATATTATATTTTTATTTACTCTTGTTATTTTATTATATCTTATTATCTTTTCTTTTTATTTATTCTTATATTTTTTGTTTTTTCTTATTTTATAAGTAAAGTTATTTCAATATTCTATCATTAAATTATTCTGTTATCTTTATTATAATATTAATTTATATATAGATTTAATTATTATATCTTGTATCTATCATCAAATATTTTCTTATT
>NW_008579454.1:0-1272 GCF_000257125.1 Entamoeba nuttalli P19 | reverse complement strand
CTCAGAATCAATTTTAAGATTTGTAGGTGCAGGAAAAAGACTTTGTATCAGTGATGATTGTATTCTCAAAGAAATAATTGAATGGGCTTGGAGCCATGGACCATCAGAAAGACCATCTTTCAAAGAATTAGAATCAGCATTAGAATCTATTTATAAAAAGACTTCTGATAAATCAAAATCAGATTCTAATAACAAAAATAATTCTAGTTCTACAAAAACTAACACAAAATCTAAAGATATTTCTTCAATAGAGTGTAAATCATCAATGAGTAAAAGTGAAATTAATGATGAAATTAATGACAGTTCTATTTCATCTGATATGGCTAAAGACAATTAATTCATTTGTTGATTAATCTTTTATAAGTATTACTTGAATAGAAAGAATTAATTATTTTCAATCAATGAGTTTTATTCATTTAATATGACATATAGATTATCATTCCATTGTCTATTTACAAGTATTTTATTTCATATTATATAATTTGGAGTTAGTATTAATTGATTTAAATGATGGAATTTATTATTTTCATTTGTTAATGATAATAAACAATTAATATAAAATTAATCATTTAATCTTAATTATTTTTGAACATTACTTATTCTTGAAAGAAGAAAATAAATAGATAAGTTATATGGAAGCTAATAAAATGATAATAAAGACAGTCAAGTTTAATAGGACCAATGTCAAATAACTTCTTTTTATTAACTGTATTAATTTTATGTTATCATTAAAAGAAATATTTAAATGAAGAATATTATTATTTAATTTTTTTCAAATTGATTCTTTATAATTTATTATAATGTTTAATATATATTGAAATAAGAACATTGAAAATAAATCAAAAGATACTGAACTAGCATTGTAGTGTGATTCATTTATAAATAAAATAAGACATATAATTGAATATAAAGTCAGTTTCATTCAAATAATAATTTTATAAAAATGATTGAATTAAATTAAAAATAACTAATAACAATGAATAATAATTGAGTTAAACATTTTTAATAAATAAGAAAATTAGTTAATACCTTATTTATTGAATTAATACACACAACAATAATCAATTAATATTTGTTGTGTAAAATATTGCTTTCCAATAATCCTTCATACAACCAACAGTCATGTTATAAGCAAATATGTCTCATAAAAGAAATGATAGAGATGCACAATAAAATAAGGAAAAGGAAATAAAAAACAAAGAAAATAATAAAAAGAATAATTTAAAATGAATTAGAAATATAGTAAAAACCCTAAATATAAGTCATAATTAA
>NW_008579453.1:0-522 GCF_000257125.1 Entamoeba nuttalli P19 | reverse complement strand
AATATCTTTATTATACTTTTTTAATAGATATTCTATTTAATAATATTTATATTACATATTACTCACAGAATAAAAATTTTTTCCTATTAATTAGTAAAATAAAGTAACATTAAATAGTAAAAAAAAATTAATTGTTACCAAAGCACTCATTGCAATTATTGTTTCTTTGAAGGAGCATTGTTAGCTTTCTTTTGTCCTTTGACAATTCCAGAAACAGCTTTAGCTACATTCTTAGCTTTTCTAAGATGGGCAACAGCATCAAATGCCTTCATTCCCTTTGTAAGGGTCTTAGTCTCAAGGGTACATGGAGCAGTTAATCTGATAACCTTGTTAGCATCAAGAACTTGTTTAGCTTCTTTTTGTTGGACTGGAAGTTTATTGAATTGTTTAGTCTTCTTTTGTTCTTTAGCAACTTGTGCAGCAAAAGCAACTTGAGCTTTCTTAAGTCCCTTAAGGCAAGCTTTAAGTTCTTTAGCTTTAGCAGCGTCTTTAGTTTTAGCATAATCTTTCTTAGCAGCAGCA
>NW_008579452.1:0-13562 GCF_000257125.1 Entamoeba nuttalli P19 | reverse complement strand
GCGATCATGTTAGAAATGAACTCTATTATACCAATAGAACATAATGAAGAAACTGACGTAAACACTTCTCAATATTCATAAAACAATAAAATGTGATATGTCTAGTAACTATCATTTTTAATATTTACAATTATCATTTGTTATTTTTATTTATTCTTGTTCATTTTATTATTATTATTCAATTTTGATTTATTAATATATTTCATTATATTTATTCTTTCATTATTTTATTAATGTAGTTGAGTTATTCTTATTTTGTATAATTTGATATATTTCATTACACTCATTTTACTACTTCTTTTACAACATGTTTTATACGATATCTTCTAAACTCAATTCTTATTCATTTTCATCATTTCTTCTTTCATCATTTTCAATTCATATTTCATTTATTGATATAATTATTTCAAAGAAATTTTTATTTCTTATTTACATTGTTCACTCTCTTATTTCTTCTTTATTCATGTATATTCTATCTTTAATTAATGTTTTGGAATTTATATTTACTTTCTGTTTATTCTTTATAATATGTAGTTCAATTTGATCTAATTTATTGTTTGTAAATGTAACACAGACACAAAATATCTGTTTATCTAAATTTACTTCAATACTATTTCTATTGTTGTAATTTAAATTAATTTCATTAATTTTATTGCTGTTGTCTATTTTATCCATCATATCTTTTTCTGTTTTATTGTTCAGTTTCACTTTATCATTCTTCTTATATTTGAAGATAAACAGGTATTTGTATGAACTAGAATCATTTAAAATTGTAATTTCATTTCATATTATCATTGACTGTAATACTTCTTTTCATAATTATCAAACATTTCTTATTATTTACTTCACTCTCTGTTCATTTAATTCATTCATTTTATTTTGATGTAATACTTCAATTAACTTATTCAAGTTACACATAGTTTTTAAATCTTCCTTGTATAAAGAGTATTTTACTTTGTGTGAATTAATATCAATAGGATTTAATCATCTGATAGTTCAATAAATAATAAAAAAACTATAAATTTAAAAATTCTTAAAAAACAATAAAAATATAATGCAAAATCCTTCTCATCATGAACAACAAAAAAGTGATCATTTTTCACTTCAAAAAGTACATGAAAAACACAAAGCCCAACCCAAAAAACACGAAAGAGAAATAAAGAAAAAACAATTTTATAACCCAGTTGAAATAAATGAAAAAGATACACAAGAATTTCATTGGGAAAAAGAAGTTTTAGGAAAACATGTGACAGTAATTAATAATGAATTTACTGATGAAATTACAAAGATATTAGACGCAAATGGGATAAAAGAACTTTATCCAATGCAAAAAATTGTTCAGCAATTTATTTTTAGTACTGATACCGATATTGCTGTTCGTGCTCCAACAGGAAGTGGAAAAACGTTAGCATATACCTTACCATTATTAAAACTAATTAATCCATTATTCAACCATATTCAAGTAGTTATATTAATTCCAACTCTTCCATTAGCACTTCAAGTGTCAAATGTTATGAAACCTTTATTAAAAACAATAAATTGTAATTTAGTATGTTTAGGAGAATCTAGTATCGAAAAAGAAACATCATGTAATAGTCATGTTATTGTAACTACTCCAATTAGACTATTAAATCATTTGTCTAAATCAACACTAGACTTAAAATGGTTACAATATTTAATTTATGATGAAACTGATAAATTATTAACAATTCCTGCATTATTTCCATTGTTAAATATAATAAAAAAACAATATATTTCTCCACAATATATGGTTGATATTAAAACTGGAAAAAGTTTAAATGTATTTTCATCAAGTACAAATCAATTTAGATCATTGTTATTTAGTGCTACGTTATCATCATCTCCTAAAGCATTTAAACAATTACAAATGAATAAACCATTATTATTAACATTTGATGATTCATTTGTTAGAGATATTAATGAAATAACACAAACAAAATATGTATTACCATCAACAATTGAAAATAGATATACACCAGTTCTTCCTATTGAAAAAGATCTTGTTGTTTTAGAATTACTTAAAACATCAGGAAAAAGTATTATATTTTGTAATAGTAATAACACTGCTTTTGTCTTATTTAGATTAATTCAAGAAATGGCAGAATTTATTGGAAAAGAAAAAAAAGAAATTGGATGTATTATCTCGTCAATGAAACAAAAAGAAAAATTAAAAGTAATTAAAAGAGTAGAAAATGATTCCATTAATGTATTTATTACAACTGATGTAATGTCTCGTGGTATTGATATTAAAGGACTTAAAACTGTTATTAATTTTGATTGTCCTGTTTCAACACAATTATATGTTCATAGAGCTGGAAGAACTGGAAGAGCTGGAAATGAAGGTATTTGTCATACGATAGTATTAACAAATGAAGTTGGTAATTTAAAAGGTTATTTAAAGAAAATGAATAATGAACTTCATAAAGTTTCAGTTATAGTTGAAGAGTCTTTAATAAAATCATATAATAAAATAACAAAATTATTAGAAGAAAATCCTTCTACTCTTCAACCTGAAAAACAAAAAAAACATATTTAAACTAATTGATTTTTTTTTTTGTTTTTAAAAAATAAAAAAGAATAATAAAATGAATTACAATTTCATAAAAGCATCAAGAACTTCATTTTTAAATTGAGTAATTATAAAAGGAAGTTCATTTTTGAATTGAGACAAATGAATATCAACATTAATAATTTTATTATCTAAATTATTAATTTTATTTTCTAAATCAGTTATTTTCATTGGAATACCTTCACTAATAGTATTATTAAAGTTATAAACTTTACTTCTTCTTTCAATTTCATCAATTAATTCCATTCTTAAAATTTCAAAATGACAAGGAACCATTTCACAAACAGCATTTTTAGCTTTACTTAGTTCAAACCTTAATAATGCCATAACTTTATTTTCTAATTCAGGGTCTAAAGAAGATTTTGTTGTTGATGTAAATTGTCCATGAAGAATTTTAGAAGATTGTTTTGAAAATCTCTTTTGTTTCATTGGAAATTTTCTAAGTGATTCTTTACGGGATGAATGTGGAGATGAAATTCCTCTTTGAATAATAGTTGATTGTGGAGAATTTGTTGTATGTAATTTATCAGGTGATATTGTTGAGTTTAATTGAGTTGATAAATTTTGAGGAAGTTGTTTAGTTTGTTGTAAAGGAAGGATATTAGAATTTGGTTTAACTAAAGGAGTTGAAGTAACATTAGGAGTTTTTGGAGTTATTAAAATATGATTAGAAAGATTAGGTTCTAATTCATTAAGTTTAGAATGATTAATATCAAGAGGAGAAGTAGTAATATTTACATTCAATCCAGTTTGTTTTTTAAATTGAAATTGAGTATTTAAAGAATTATTTGAAGAAGAATTTGTTGTAGGACTTTCTGTTTTTTTTTCAATTTTAATACTAGACATGTGAAGAGGAATAGTATCACAACAAGACATTTTAGGTGAAATTTTATTAATTTCATTATTAAATAATTTTATTTTTTCATCAGAAGTATCATTTTTTTCTAATTGTCTTTGTAAAGGTTTACTATCAATTTCTTTACTACTATTTACACTTCTTTTTTTTAATGATTTACTTTCAAATGAATTAAATTTATTTGTTGGTCCACTTAAAGTGACACTTTTTTTTGTTTTACTTTTTAATGAAATAAGGTCTTTATCAATAGAGTTTAAACTTAATGAATTTTCATCTTTTTTTAATGTTTTCTTTCTTGGACTTATAATTTCTTTGGGAATTTTAACACTTAAATTAAAATTCTTTTTTAATTCTTTTTTATTTGGTCTATTTGGTGTTCTTGGATTGAAATCTTCTAAATGAGGTGAGTTTTCTCTTGATACTTCTCTTGATGATTCTGTTGATTCAATACTTTTTATTGGTACAAATACTCCACATGGAGAAATATCTCCATCAGTACTTTCAAGTGTTGTATCATACATTTCTTTTAGTCTTTCATCAATAGCTGTATTAACCATATTTTCAACTACTTCTTTTGTCCATCCATTAATTAATGTTTTATAATTATCAATTTCTTTTAATTTTTTTTCAGTAGTTTCTTTTATATTTAAAGTTGTATTTTCTTCTAAACTTAATACTTTTTCATTAAGAATTTGAATATCATTTTTTAATTTTTCAATTGCTTTAAATTGTTCATTAATTAATTCTGTATTTTCAGGTAAACATTCTGTTGATCCAGCTAAAGTATTATCAGGATATGTTCCAATAACATCTGTTTGATTTTGTTGTTTTATTGTTGTAGAATAAAATGAACGTACTTGTGTTTTACTTATATCATCTTTATCTAAATATTTAATAGCAAATTTATTATCAGGTAATATTTCAATTTGAGGTAATAAATGATATTTGGCTTGATAAACTGAAACACAAAGATTTAATACTGGTTGATTGTCTTCAACTTGTGTTAAAAATTTATGTCTTTTAAGTTGAGTTATTGTTGCTCTTTGTCTACTATTTTTAATAAGACATAACGCAACAAAATTCATTATTTCTTCACTATTTTCTTCTTTATTTTTAAAAGTAGGTGGTGGATGTTTTTTAATTAATTCAAGTATTCTCATTGTAGTTAAATCTTCATATGGTGGTTTTCTTTCTCTTAATTCTAATATGGTAATTCCTAATGACCAAATATCACTTTTTGTAGTAAATGGTTTCTTAAAAACAACTTCTGGTGCCATGTATGGTGCTGAACCATACCATTTATCTTCACATAAATCATTTACATGTTTACTAATACCAAAGTCAGTAAGTTTCACTTCACAATCATCACTAATTAATATATTTGCAGGTTTAATATCTAAATGAATAATATTTGCATTGTGTAATGCTTCTAATCCATTAACAACTCCTTTAATAATACATGCAATTGCTTGTTCAGGTAAAGGTGTATTTAACGTTTTAATAATATCCTTTAAACTACCAGCATTACAAAGTTCCATAATAATCCAAACATTATCTTTTTCTGTATATGTTCCTAAATAACTTAATATATTAGGATGTTTCATTTGTTTAAATGTAATAATTTCTTTTTGAATTGATTCACTTGATGATTTATTTAATTTAATAATTTTTGCAGCAGAAATAAATCTCATTGATTTATGTCTAACCTTCCAAACTTCTCCAAATCCTCCTGCTCCTATAAGAGATATTTTTTCAAATACATTTTCCCCAGTCCAATTACCATCAATATCCATATAAGTTGTTTTTCTAGTATTTACAGTAATCATTTTTCTATGTGATTTTCTAGTCGAAGGTACTAAGTTATTTGATGATGTTGGTACATTTGACATGAATGACAATCTTTTATTTGTTATCTTGTAATTTTTTTTTAATGAAAACAAAAAAATAATAAAAACAAAATTTTCATAAGAAGGTTTTAAGAGTAAATTTTAATTAAACTACTCCTGAATTTTTTTTCTTTGCATCAGAAACAAAATCCCGAATTTTTTGTTCATTTTTAAGAGAACAAATCAACAAAGCATCTTCAGTGTCTGCAATAATATAATCATTTAACCCTTCTACAACAACATATTTATTTGAATTTTTATGAACAATACAATTATGACAATTATATAATTCACTTCCATCAGAAACATTTTGTTGATCATCTTTTTGTTGTAAAGTATGTAATGATCCCCAAGTACCAACATCAGACCATCCAAATTCAGAACAAATTACTGTTACATCATTACTTTTTTCCATTACAGCATAATCAATAGAGATACTAGAACATTTTTCGTATGCATTATTAGCTGAAGCAACTTCATCAGGAGTATTAAATTTATCTTTAATATCTTCAAAATATTGTTCAACTGTTGGAGCAAATTGTTTGAGTTGATTAATTATTGTTTTTGCAGTCCATAAGAAAATACCTGCATTCCAAGCATAATTACCTGAAGCAAGATATTCAAGTGCTTTGTCCATAGATGGTTTTTCAACAAATTTATATACTTCGCTAATATTTCCTTCAATAAATTGGTTATTATTATAATTAATATAACCATATCCCGTTTCAGGTCTTGTTGGTGTCATACCTAAAGTCATTAATTTATTTGGATGGGTTTCAATAAAAGAAAAAGCTTCATGTACAACTTTTATAAATTTTTTTACATCTATTATTAAATGATCACTTGGTGCAACTATCATAATTCCTTCTGGATCACGTGAATATATCCAATGACTTGCATAAGCAACACATGGAGCAGTATTTCTTCTATATGGTTCACAAAGAATATTTTCTACTGGAATTTCTGGTAATTGCTCTTGAACTAATTCTCGGTATTGAATTGATGTAACAACGATGAAATTTTTTACAGGAATAATAGAAGACAATCTATCAAATGTCATTTGAATAAATGTTCTTCCAACATGCATGATATCTAAAAATTGTTTTGGTTTACTTTCTCTTGAAAGGGGCCAAAAACGAGCACCAACCCCTCCTGCCATAATCACACAATAACGATGTTCCATTGAAACTAAAGATCTATAAAATTAATATCTAGTTAACATTCTATTTTTATATTCAATATTTGAAATACAAAATAATTTTCTCAGTTTTTCGCAAAAAAATTTATAATAAAAAAAGGAATTAAATTAGTAATACTATACACAATATCCACCATAATAATAGAAAATTTTTTTCTAAACTGATGAAAAACAATGCTAAGAATCAAAAGGTTGACAAGGATATCTGAATGAAGTGAGAATAGAAAATATTCTTGGGTTTGATGGAATAAACATAGAAAGAGGAGAGCGAAAGGCGCTAAGAGAAATTTGTAAATTTGCAAGAGTTACAACATTAGAAGAAAGTCCACTATATTTACTTTGTATCTTAAGTATTAATTCTCGAAGATTATTTTCTTCTTCTTTAATAGTTATTTCATGTCCACTAGGAGTAATAATTGAATCCCAAACGTAAAAATGAATGACTTTTAAAGATTCTTTAATTGTAGTTATTCCGAGTTGAAGAGAATATCCTCGATCAATTAACAACCATGCTAACGCATTTGAAAAAGATGCTTCTCTATTACGACATTCATTAATTTGCGATGACTTAACACTTTGTTCTATTGCTTTTAAATGTAATTCTTTTTCATTATAAATACTAACCATTGATTTGTCTATTTTGATACTTCTTTCTTTCTTTCTTTTTGCTTTATTCACATGGGATTGAATGTTAAAACATAATAACGTTGACATTTTAGTGAAAGAATCAGATTCATAACGTTGGTTTGAAATAGTAAGACTTCTTCCCACTAATACTTTTAACGCATAATTACTTTGTTTTGAACGGAAAAATGTCATTTGCCCACCTTCTTTCAATATAAAATAAACAAGAAGTGCATCTGAAAGAGCTTTTTTAGACCGCGATAAAGCCCTACTCATTGTGTTATTCATTGTTAACAACGAGTCTAAATTTCTTTTTTAAGTTTAGTTTCTTTTTTTTGTTTCAAAAAAATTGTCCCATGACATTGTTTATTCAATAAGAATAATCAAAACAGTATATTGCCTAGATATAGAAAATGTTTATTTCATAACCTAAAACAACACAAAAGTATTATTATTATTTTTATTTTTCATATGAAACCATTTTAAGTATCTGAAATGTAGTTTTATTGATTAACTCAAATCATAACTTTATAATTAACTGATATTTGGGGTTATTTTCATTTAACGGTTAAATTCAATATTTTGAATGTTGGGTGTTATTTCCTAATGGAATTGAAAATTAGAAATCAATCGAAATATTTTCGGATATTTTAATTAGATAGTTAATTTAAGTTATTTAAGAGAAATAATTTATCATTATTCTTTCAGGATATATATTAAGAAGAGAAAAGAATTTAAATTAAATTTTACCTTCAAAAAATATTCCACTTAAATATTTTAAATTTAAGTTAGTGACTTTTTTTTGGTTTTGATAAGCAGACTTTCATTAAATGAAAGAGATAAAAATAAGAACAGAAAAACAAAAAAATAATACATATGAATAATAGTACTGACACAAATGATATAGTCAGCCAAAAGAATGAATTGACAGGAATTATTATTGAAGATGAGACCGAACAACTTCCATTTGGACTGATGAAATTTCTTTCTAAAGTTGAAGAAATTAAACATCAACTTATGTGTATTGAAAACAATAATGAATTAATGAAAATTAAGTATGAACGAATAACAAAACAAATGAAAGTGTCTGACGTTAGTAGTTTGTTTATTTTTATTTTATTTGTAATTCAATAAGTTCATTATAAAAGAAGATTGTGAAGAACTAAAATTATTAATACAAAAAATATGTTCAGATGCATTAAGAATAGAGAAGGAATTAGCAGAATGTAAACAAGAAAATGATAGTATTAAAAAAGATATTGAATCAAATTCAATCCATCAGGTAGGAGAGAGTGAGTTAAGAATCAGAGAAAATCATATATCTTTCCTTTCCATGAAATTTGTCGTAACAATGAAAAAATCTAGAATACTTCAAGAAAAAATTAAAGAAGGATTAATAAAGAATTACCAGAAACAAGTAAAACTTAGTTTGCATGTTATAACATTTTCATGTAATTCTAATTTTAATAAAACTAATTTTTTTTAGTTGGTACAAGCAATCTTCCTCCAGAACTTCAAACATTAAATATTAAAGAAGAAAAAAGATTTCATCACCAAATGAAACTAAAGAAAGAGTCTTCAAAACGTATTAATAAAATACAGTCCATTAATAGTTTGGCATACGTTAAATCAAAGCATGACGAAATCATAACTATCATAAGAAGTATTGATGAATTAGCTCAAACATTTGTTGATGCTGCGATATTAGTTGAAATGCAAGGTGAAATGATTAATAATATTTGTGATAATTGTGAACAAGCAAAGGAGTATACTACAGAAGCATTAATCAATATTAATAAAGCAAAAAGACTCAGAAAGCCAAATCGTTTTGTTTGTTTTTTTTTTGTTCCTATTGTATAATTAATAAAGGTATAATTAATTTCATAGAAAAAGTGGTCAATTTTAATTTGTATTTGTCTTATAATTGTAATATTTCTTGTTGTTGTAGGAAGTATACTTCTTCCAATTATTATTAAATCAGCAGAATTTGCACTTGTCTAATTAATTTGTTTTTATATTTGTTGTATTAAAAATAAAAATAAAACACTAAAGAAAGTTATTACTACAATATTTGTGGATAAGGAGTATGTTGTGTGTTTATTCCTGATCTTTTTTGAGGGATAGGAGGCAAAGACCTTCCAATTGAATTCTCTGATTTAGTTAAAATTGGTTGATGATGTTGAGGAGGACTTCGTGAAGGAGTTTGGGGGAGAGGTCGATGTATGGGTTGAGGTATTGGAGTATTAATATTATCACTTTGAATAGGTTTTGCAGGAAGTGGTGGTTTTGAAGGTAAAGGTCGTAAGGTTTGAGTTGCATTTGGTGAGTGACTTGGAGATATAAAGATGGATTGGGTAGATGCTGACTTTTGTTGAACTGATTGCCCAAATAATATTCTTTGTTTAGGGACTGGTGGAGGGGCATGTTTTGGAACTTGAGCTGAAACAGTATTAGATGTAGGTGGAGGTTGAGAATGAGATTGTTTAGGTTGTGATTGAGGAATAGAGGATTTTCTTGGAATAGAAAGGAATTTTTTTTCAGGCTCATGAGTTTGAGGGAGTTGCATTGTTTTAAAGGAATTATCATGAACAATATCAAATACCTCTTTATAATTTTCAATTAAAAACCTAGTACAAGCAAAACACGCACTATTATTTGAAGAAAGTAAATTAACAACGTCAATACCAGTAAATATATTTACACCAAAAACTGAAAAGTTAGAGAGTTATTATTATTTAAATCAAGAAGTATTAAAAACAAACTGACAGAAATATTTGATACATTCATTTTATTAATGGCTGATGCATCAGCAATTAATCTGAGATAATGAATTAATAATTTTAAAGTTTCATAATAAATACTAAATGAAGATTAATATAAGTATTAATAATATAATATGAAATACAAACTCTGGAAGAAATGATAATATATTTTGAATATTTTTAATTTTTGTTGGATAGAATTTATCATCCATTTGAACTGTAGCAATTATCATATCAGTCTAAAGAATGGGTCTAACTAATAAAAAACAAAATATTTAAAACAAACATTTTCATGGGTAACTAATGAGTCTGGTAATTCTCTAAAAAATGCCTTTAAAACAGCTGCCACTGTGTGGATATCATATTTAGACAAATCAACTGTTTCTCCGTTATCATATTTTGCTTTAATAATATTAATGTCATTTAATTTTCCAGATATTCTAAATATTCCTTCAGCTTCTATTCGGGATTGTTTTTCAGTTAGATAACTAATAAGTTCATAGACAGGATACGGAACACCATTACATGTTGGCACATTTTCGAGTAATACACCAAAAACTTTTCCCATTAATTATTACAAGTTCATTTTCTTTTAATTAAAAAAATTAATAAAAAAAAAAACAAAAAAGAAAAGGAAAAAACTAAAAAACCCCGATTAGAAGGAATGGAGGAGTGTGAAATTAATGGATTTGGTCCTTTTGAAAAAGAAATCACAAAAAAAATGGAAGAGTATAATTCTATTGATGACTCAAAGATAGGTAGTATTGATCAAACAGTTTCCATTCCAATTCATAAAATTACATGTTTGTAATTCAACTTCATAGTTATATAATAATTTTAATAAAATTTATTAATGAATAGTTATGTCTAATAAAAATTATTTGGATATGATGAGGGTTGTATTACTTTATTTAAATGAATGTACAACTCTTTCTTCTAAAAAGTGTAATGAGTTATTACAATCCCTTCATCTTTCAGTTGTATTATTACCATTATTATTTACCAATGATGAACTTAATAAAAATATTAATATGTTAATAAGACTTTATGATTATGATAATGAAATTATCTCTTATTATCCTTCAGAAGCAGTCGTTCCAATTATTTTACGGTCATTTGATAAGACTACTTTCATCTCGGAATTACTTGAAAATAAATCACTTTCAAAAGAACAAACTTGTTTATTACTTAAAGACAAACCAAGACAATGTATGTCTTTTATTGATAAATTACCATATGTTCATTGTTCAACAGAATTTTTTAATAGTCTTAGTGAATCAAGATTTATAGAAATTTTCTTTAAATTGTATACTGCTTACTGCCAATTTGGTGAGCTTAATAGAAGAAGTAATACTCCAATTCAAACACATTTATTTGATAATATGGTTTGTAAATTATCAATAAAAAATAGGATAGAATTATTTGAACAATTACCAGAAACCCCAATTGAAAACACAGAATTAATGATAAGACGTATTTTTAAGAAGATAGGTACGGAAGCTTCAGAAGAGCAACAACAAGAAATGGAACAGGTATTACACTGTGGACCAAAAGAGATTATAAATTATTTTTTAGAAACTATTATAGCATATCCTAATTTTATTACTACTATAGTAAAAGTTGTTTCAAAGATAGATAAATGGGAAATTAGTTTAATGAACTCAATTGTTTGTAAACGACTTCATGAATTAAATAATGAAATCATTGAAAATTTAGAACGAAAAAAACGATTTGATAGTAATGATAGTGAAATTGCAAAAACATTTTCAGAAAGATGTGGAAATGAAATTGAAAAAGGAAGAAATGTTGAAATGGTTTTATTTTCTTATCTTGGAGGAATATGTGAATTTGAAGAAGATACATTTAAATGGATTAAAATTATATTTGAACAGAATGGGTTTGGAGAATGGGTTTATCATATGTTAAGTGAAATTATACGTTTATGTGAACGATCTAAATGGGTTAACAATTTTGTACAAGAAAAAATTCTTATTGAATTGATTGGTGTGATGGAGATTGAACGAATGAAATATGAAAAAGATGAGTGGTATGATTGTTGGAGTAAAATGGAAAGAAAGTTGATTAAAGGACTAGACTTATTAAGTGAAAAGAATGAACAAATAATCTTTGATGACATTAAGAAATATTGTAGAAAGATGAAACCAGAAGTTATGTGGGAAATTATAAGAAGACTTGAAAAGAAAGGTATGAAGAAAGGTATTAAACCAATCATGGAAAAACAACAAGGAGTTGATGAATATGAAAATAATGAAAGAATAGTTGTTTGGGAACATTTCTTTAGTATTGATAATGATATATTAGGAGTAGAACCAACAGAACTTGAAGCTATAAGAAAATTACAACATGAATGTGATCAAAGGAAAGGGATGAAAGAAGAAGAATTAAAAAAACAATTTTCAATTGCAATAAGTAAACTTGAAAAAAGAGAGAGAATAAACCTAGAACATTTTAGTGCTATTCGAACACAAATCACTAAAAGAAAAGAATTTAATGTACAACATTGCATAGAGGCAATGAGAATGAGAGTAGATTGGTTTTTCAAAGAATGTATTTTTAAAAGAGTAAATATTAGTGGGAGTGAGGCATTGATTACAGCTAAAATTATTGAAATGATGATAGAAAAGAATGTGATGTATGTCAATGGATTTTTATTAATTGATAAATGTATTGATAATTTCTTTGGCATAGCCTCTATTGTATCTTTAAGAGAAGCTAGGTTTTGGGGAATATTTATTGGTGATTTAATGAGCTTTATGCAATCACAAGTCGATACCTTCGATCAAACAGAAGAACAAAGAAAGATAAATTGGCACTACTCAATGGAAAAATTACTTACTAAAGAAAATTTCTTATTCCTGCAAAATGACTGGAATACAAAAATAAACCAAGTCATTCTCTGTTTACTAACCCAAACTAATACTTATTTCACTAAAATAGGACTTCAACTCTTTGTTGGAAGCTCTCGTGGAATCAAAACCTGTTCAGAAATTACAAATACTTTGGATCAACTTATCAAACACCCTGACAGCAAAATAAGAAAATTAACTAATACTGCTTTTGATTCTTTAAAATAATTTACTTTTTGAACATTCTTTATTTCTTAATTTTTTTTAATAATAAATTAAAAGTAAAAAAAAAAAAAAACAAAAATAGATAAAACCATTTAACTCATTTAATCAACTTCTTCAATAGTTGGTCCTTTTCCACTTGACTTTGGTTGAGCATTACCTTGTGGAGCAGCTCCAGCACCTGGGAATCCATTTGGCATTCCTCCTGGCATTCCACCAGCAGCTCCAGCTTGTTGATAAAGCTTAGTGAAAATTGGTTGGACTTTTCCTTCAACTTCCTTCATCTTGTTATCATATTCTTCAGTGGAAGCATTTTGATTGTTATCAATCCAGTCAAGAGTTTCTTTAACAATATTCTCAATAGTAGTCTTATCTTCTGCAGCAATCTTATCAGCAAATTGTTCATTAAGAGTATTCTTAACTGAATAACAGAAGTTCTCTAACTTATTCTTTGCTTCGACTCTTTGTTTCATCTTGTCATCTTCTTCCTTGAATTTTTCAGCTTCTGCTACCATCTTATCAATTTGTTCTTTACTTAATCTTCCTTTATCATTTGT
>NW_008579451.1:0-549 GCF_000257125.1 Entamoeba nuttalli P19 | reverse complement strand
TAATCCACTTACTGCTGTTGCAAAAGGAGCAGCATATTTATCATATTTAAAAAAAGAAAATGCTGATAGTAATAAAATTGTATATGATTTTGTTCCAACACCAATTGGAATAGAAGTAGAGGGAGGAATATTTGTAGTACTTGTTAAAGATGGAGAAATACTTCCTACGGAAATAATTACCAAAAGAATTTCTACAACACAAAACAACCAAAAATCAATTGAATTAAATATTTATCGAGGATTTGGTAAATACATTAGTTCTATAGGAATGGAATATATTGCCACACTTCGTATTGATGGAATTCCTAAAGGAAAAGCTGGAGAACAAATAGTTGAATTTACAATTCAAATTAATCAAAACGGAGTGATGAAAATTAGTGGTTCTGTTGTTGGGAGTGATGTTAAACGTGAATTAAATGTAGATGTTGATTTATCTAAAAGAGAAGAAGGTGAAATTCTAAAATTAATAAAACATTTCCAAAAATTTAATTAAATGAATAATTTATTTTTTGATATATCTGACATTAACAAAGACATAAAATGACAAAA
>NW_008579450.1:401-1017 GCF_000257125.1 Entamoeba nuttalli P19 | reverse complement strand
ACACTTTATAAAATAATTACATTCAATTGAGTTAATGAAAATGATAAATATTTTACACGGAAAGGAAAAAACAAAAAAGAAATGAGAATGATGAATATGAAGAAATTCACACAGAAAATATGTTACATGTTATTTGAATTATACAACCATAAACAAACAATATTTTCATTATTACTCAATGCATTTATTGTGGTTTTATTATTTTTCTTTTTTTTAACTTATTAAAAACATTATTATCTGTTTTGAAAGTATTTTATCATTTTTCTTTGATCAAATTAAAAAATAAACCATTTATAATGTTTAATTAACTTCAATTAATTTGGTGTTACTTGTCTTTTATAACATCATTAGCAACACCAATCCCACCAATAGCACCACCAATTACACCAACAGCAGCACCAATGACAGCACCCCCAACAGCACCATCAATTACACCAATACTAGTAGCAGCACCAACAGCACCACCAACAGCAGCACCAACAGCAGCACCAACAACAGCAACACCAACAACAACAGCACCTGCAAGGGAAATAACACCTAAAACTTTAACAACACCCCATACCTTTGCATCAAAAATACTTTTATCCTCTGTTATAGTTTTAGTATTTATTAAATG